>NW_024721009.1:0-5006 GCF_018991925.1 Homarus americanus | reverse complement strand
GTAAGTGAGAAATTAAAGTCCAAATTCGACTGTATATATATATATATATATATATATATATATATATATATATATATATATATATATATATATATATATATATATATATATATATATATATATATATATATATGCAAGTAAATCATCGATGGTGATCTGGGTATATGTTGTGCTTGTCTAATATATATAAATATAGATTAGACAAATCAAAGTATACAGGTCCCATTTCTAACGCCTGCCAATATGAAAGCGAAGAAACAAATTTACAGTAAAGTATTTTATTTACCTGATAACTTATATTTTACTTTCATTTCCTGTATTTTGATTCTATTTCTTCCTTTTGTCTCAAATTAAGTGATTTAAGATGTATATAAGGACTTAGGCTATGATATACAGTAGTGGATTTTAAATATTGTTCTGAATGTATGGTATGCATATAGTATGTGTTCTGATTACATAACCGACATATACATATGAAACGTCCCCAGAGGAAGAACCTGTTCATAACCTGGGACCCCTGTACTGTATATATGCACCGCAAAGAAATGAGAAAATGCCTCATAAGTTGTAGGATCAGGTGCTTGAAGTAAACAAAGTATTTAACAATATGGGAATGACAGGATGTGTTTAATTATATTAGAGAGAGATAGGCAGATAATGGTTTTTGAGAGATATTCAAAAGAAAAGGCTTGTGCACATGAATCACATATTACATCCTGAGGGACAAAACAATGCCGCTGTTTGCATATTGCATAATACAGTATGTACTGGACTGTACTGTACTGCACTGTACTGAACTTCATAAGAAATTTTAGAAATTTACCTTAAGGCCTCACTTGATAGTTTCCTAAGAGTATAAAATAACACCAATTTACAAATATGAATAGGGCACTGGTATACCTGTATTGTACTGAGGATTTTGAGGTCAACCAAGTTTTTTTTTGTAATTTAAGTTTTCCAAATAAGCAGTACAGAAGAGTACTATATATCATACAAAAATATCTAGACACTCCAGTAATCGCTCTAGATATCACTATCTTCTATTCTTGAAAATTATAGAAAAATTCATCATCCAAGTTTAATATATGACCACCTTATTATGACTAACCTTTTTGTAATTTCATCTCCTACTACTTTTCAGTTAATTTTGAACAGTTCAAAACTCGAAACAATTAGGTATCATTTGAATCAGTTTCATAAAAGGAACATCATTGACACAATACGCATCGAGACAGGCTTCATAACAGTTAGACAAAGTGTGTCTCTACAGACGTTTTATAAAAAAATATGAAGTCAACTGGAATAATTTTAATAATATGATATAATAATATATATATGGTGACATTATCAAAAATGAAATGCCATACTGCTAGGAAGACTGTTTGATAGTTTATGGGCTTTAAACCGTAAGACACCCGATTCTACCTATGGTCGGCTATGTATTTTGGTGATCTGTCTGTATAATATCTGCAAGTATGTCAAAGAAATCTGATGGAATGTCAATTTATAATGATACGTCAAAGGTTATGATGCAGTGGTATACGCAAATTATTGTTCATACAGTATTCCCTTAGAGCCTCGAGCGGTTTTTAAATACGTCCTTGAACACACGGATGCGAAAATAAATAAATAAAACTGAGGCTGAGAGCCAGGGATCAAGAGGAGTCAACACAACGAGACAGCAAAGCAGCACCATATTTCCCAGGTCATAAGATGCACCTATAATTATTGAGGTATTTGGGAGAATTTTTTTGCAGATTTTAGCCTCTGAGCACCCTCAAACCAGCTCTCTCACATCACAGGCCCAGCCACTTCCTCAGCACCAAGCTGCACTGTACATCCATACAATATGTATACAGAGAGCACATTGAGTTTTTTCTCCATCCCATCCCATTGTGAACCAACATCACGACCCAAATTGCTTTCTCATAGGGTCCATATTACCCAACCCCAGTTCGAGCTCTTAGGGAATATTGTATGTTATGAATTTCAGTGGGAGTAAATGCAAAGAGGGGTATTACTATGAATAAAAACCCTGTTCCTGTTTCTCCTGAGATTCCAAGAACCAAAATATGTATTAAAAGCTGGCAATACTGTAGCTTCCTTCCAAAGGCTATCTTAAAGTAGAAGATTCACACATTCATAAACAAAGCTTCAACCAACATTAAATTCATTATGAATGAATCATTTCAAATCTTACCATCTATCTTTATCATCATTATCATCTATGACTTATCTTACAAAGAAGTAGGTGATATCTCTGTTAGTCGGAACAATTGGTGTAGGGCACTTCCGGGAATGAAAGATAACGGAGATAATCCTCCCAAACCGGAAACCTCATCCGAATTTTCAGGGTACCAGAAAGTTTCTGAATTTTCCAGCAAATAAGCCCCCACAAAATCGTTCCAAAACCCGGAATTTTCTGGACTGGAAAATCTGAGAACATTTCAATCCAGCTATCGAAGAGTTCCGGCTAGAGGACCCCAGCCAGTGGCTAGGGGAGGGGTACTGATAAAAAACAAACATTGTCCCCACCTGGCTGTCTTGTCATCCACTAGTTTGCCATTACTGCCACCTACTTCACCATCTTCTCCTGTATATAGGCTGTTGACATAAATCTTGTACACTGGGCGTGTCAGGTCCTTTTCTCCATTGTCTTGCTCTCCTGGCAGAGAAAATACACACAAGCACTATATGCACTCAGAATGATGCTACTCACCCCAACACCCACAGCCACCCACACACACTCTCCAGTCATATGTGGTATTCTTAGAGGATCCCTGGATGTCGCATTTCAAGATTCTTAGCATCCTGTGGGTTGGGAGATGTGATAGTAGACATAACGACAGTCTGCATGTTGGAAGGTGGCCACTCAGGCGGTGTAGGCAGCGGGTGGGAGGGTCAGTACAAAGGCAGAGACAATGTTTGAGATGCTGCCTGTGTTGTTGGACGAGTCTACTGCTCGAATGGCTAAGGCACTGAGGATAAGAGGTGAAACTGTTAACGTGCTAATGAGAAAGTTGTTGATAAATAAGTGAAAGGTGATCTATAATGCTGGTCTGGGTTCTTTCCTGTTTGATGAACTGCAAAATTGTTAATAAAAAATATATTAATCTGATATACTTTTATGGTCTGATTTAAAAATATATATGTATTTTTCCTGAAACAATAGTATAATAGTGAAATTATATTGGTCTGAGCATATACCTGAAATACAGGGTAGAGCTTAAGTTTAGTGGAGCGCACCAGTACAGGTCACATTGTTTAAAAATATAAAGTGCTAGGCTAGATTAGATTAGCGTGACTCTCAGTAATGGAAATGTCTTAGGTTCTTTTTGTTGTTTGATTTGCTAGAGTCAGTAATTCAGGAAGAGTTCCTGCAGTGTTGCACCATCACAGAGATTGACAATAACAAGTACAATTGCTCTTTGAGTGTGCACCGTTAAGTTTATCTTGGAAAGTGACAAGAGTACAGTGATGTTTTTCTCCGTGTATTCATTAAAGGAAGCAGTTACAGTTCGTTATTCCAGTATTATCACTAGTAGGAGTAAGTTGAGTAATATTTGAGCAGTAATTTTGAAACAGTATTTCAAGTGTTTTCATGTATTAGAAAGACAGTTAGGCAGTAATCCGTTTGTTTTGAAGGTGTGCAAGTGCCTGTGTTGTAGTTACAGTGAGTTGTTAACTTCAGGCATGATGGATGTCACAAGAGGAGGAGCAGTCAGCTCAGAACCTGTGTCCAGTAAGTTGATGTGTAGAGTTGAGAAATATAGGGTGGGAGACATGTTCATTCTCAGGAATGACACCCGGGTCTCACCACTAGTTGTTTATCAGGTGTGTGGCCTGATGGACAAGGAGAGATTGAAGGAGAAGAATATGCCTCTCTTGCTAGTTATGTGAGACTGCATCAGTATTGGCGAGATTTCTTAAAGGGCTGTAGACTGACTGGAATGCATTGGTGTTAATGTGCATGGAGAGTGATGCTTGCATACTTGTGTTGCAATTGAGAAGTACAACTGGTAAGTGAGAGAATGCGTGTTGTCTTCATCGGTTGTGGAAAGTGAGTAATGTTGTTGGCCGGTGGAGTTGTGGAATGTGTTGTAATGAATGTTTGTGAGTATGTAGGTGTTTGTGAATTTGTTTTTCTTGATTTTTTCAGATAGTTATTGTCATGCAGTAGAGACACAGACATTGGAAGATGGATTGGCAGTTATGCAATCATCTGATGGGTATCTGTTACTGCAGTAGGATACCAGTTGTGAGTTCTCAAGTTTTGTAGGTCAAGTCCTAACTAGGCTTGTTGTTGTTGTGTAGAGGAGTAGTGTTCGTGACTTTTAGGTGGAGTCAGGAATCGACGATGGCGCTGATTTCGCCATATGGCAAATGCCATAAGTAGACAGTTTTTGGTTTGGTTGTTCCCATAAGGACCGCCGGGTTTGCATTGTGTTCTTGAGATTACTGTTGAGGATCCTTTGAAGGTTGCTACCCCAGGTAGGACATGACTCTTAGTTTAAAGTCAAACAAATCATTCCTTTGGCTGGATGGGGTCTGTTCATTCTATGCCCTAGCTTGAGAAGTCAAGTTAAATCTTGCAGTGAGTAAGGACATTGTCCTCTTGAACTTTTTTGATGAGAAACTGTATCTTCAAGAGTGTGTATTGTAAAAAAATTTTGTTATGTATGTAACCCCATTTTATGCTTTTATTATTACATTATTCTCCTATGTATGCTTAATTACTTGTATTTTGTTTCATGTTGCCATGTTGTCAATGATAATAGATTGTTTTTTAGCAACCGCTTATCCCATGTATGTAACTTCATTGTTTTTTGTTTTTTTTTTCCAGATGCCTAATAGTCCTGATGTGTTTTATGAGAGTATGAAGCGTGAAACCGTGAAGAAAGGTCACGGTTGTTTAAAGAATCTGTAACTACTGTACTGTACATGTTTACTAAAGTTAATTTAGATAATAAGAACCTTAAAGGGTTTTGTCATGGTCAATGCTGCTC
>NW_024721008.1:0-10945 GCF_018991925.1 Homarus americanus | reverse complement strand
TATAACAAAGGCCGCTAATCGAGTATAACAAGTTCCCTGATCGAAAGAGTATAACAAAGTCCCCTTAACGATTATAACAAAAGGCACCTGATCAGAGTATAACAAAGTTCCTGATCGAGTATAACAAAAGCCCCTGATCGGAGTATAACAAAAGTCCCCTGATAGAGAGTATAAAAAGTCTCCTGATCGAGTATAACTATAGCTGGTCGGGTTTAACAAAGGCCCTGATCGAGTATAACAAAGTCCCTGGTCGAGCATAATAAAGGTCCTCATCAGGTTTAACAAAGGCCCCTCATCGGAAATTATAAAAAGTCCTTGTCGAGTATAACATACCCTGGTCGAGTATAACAAGTCCCTGATCGGTATATAAAATCCCTGATGGAGTATAAAAGTCGATCGGAGTATAACAAAGGCCCTGGTCGAGTTTCACAAAGGCCTCTGATCGCGAGGTTTAACAAGGCCCTGATCCGGAGTTTTCAAAGTCCTTTGGTCGAGTATAACAAACTCCCCTGTCGAGTATAACAAAGTCCCCTGGTCGAGTATAAGAAAGGCCCCTCATCGAGTATAACAAAGTCCGCTGATCGAGTATAACAAAGTCCCCTGGTCGAGTATTACAAAGGCCCCTCATCGAGTTTCACAAATTCCCTCATCGAGTATAACAAAGTCGCCTGATCGAGTATAACAAAGTCCCCTGAACGATTATGACGAAGGTCCCTGATCGAGTATAACAAAGTCCCCTGATAGAGTATAACAAAGTCCCGTGATCGAGTATAACAAAGGCCCCTGATCGAGTTTAACAAAGGCCCCTGATCGAGTATAACAAAGTCCCCTGGTCGAGTATAACAAAGGCCCCTCATCGAGTTTAACAAAGGCCCCTCATCGAGTATAACAAAGTCCCCTGGTCGAGTATAACAAACTCCCCTGGTCGAGTATAACAAAGTCCCTTGATCGTGTATAATAAAGGCCCCTCATCGAGTATAACAAAGTCCCATGATCGAGTATAACAAAGTCCCCTCATCGAATATAACGAAATCCCCTAATCGAGTATAACAAATTCCCATGATCGAGTAGAACAAAGTCCCTCATCGAGTATAACAAAGGCCCCTCATCGAGTATAACAAAGTCCCATGATCGAGAATAACAAAGTCCCCTCATCGAATATAACAAAGTCCCGTGATCGAGTATAACAAAGTGCGCTGATCGAGTATAACAAAGTCCCCTAATCGTGTATAACAAAGTCCCCTGAACGATTATAACAAAGGCCCCTGATCTAGTATAACAAAGTTTCCTGATCGAGTAAAACAAAGCCCCCTGATCGAGTATAACAAAGTCCCCTAATCGAGTATAACAAAGTCCCCTGATCGAGTATAACAAAGTCCCCTGAACGAGTATAACAAAGTTCCCTAATCGAGTATAACAAAGACCCCTGATCGAGTATAACAAAGTCCCCTGATCGACTATAACAAAGTCCCCTGATCGAGTATATCAAAGGCCCCTGATCGAGTTTAAGAAAGGCCCTTGATAAAGTATAGCAAATTCCCCTGGTCGAGAATAAAAAACTCTCCTGATTGAGTATAACAAAGTCCCCTGATTGAGTATAACAAATTTCACTGAACGATTATAACAAAGGCCACTGATCGAGTATAACAAAGTTCCCTGATCAAGTATAACAAAGGCCCCCCATCGAGTATAACAAAGTCCCCTGGTCGAGTATAACAAAGTCCCCTGATCGAGTATAACAAAGGCCCCAGATCGAGTGTAACAAAGTCCACTGGTCGAGTATAACAAAGTCCCCTGATCGAGTATAAAAAAGGCCCCTGATCGAGTATAACAAAGGCCCCTGATCGAGTATAACAAAGTCCCCTCATCGAATATAACGAAGTCCCCTAATCGAGTATAACAAATTCCCATGATCGAGTAGAACAAAGTCCCTCATCGAGTATAACAAAGGCCCCTCATCTAGTATAACAAAGTCCCATGATCGAGAATAACAAAGTCCCCTCATCGAATATAACAAAGTCCCCTGATCGAGTATAACAAAGTCCCCTGATCGTGTATAACTAAGTCCCCTGAACGATTATAACAAAGGCCCCTGATCGAGTATAACAAAGTTTCCTGATCGAGCAAAACAAAGCCCCCTGATCGAGTATAAAAGTCCCCGACGAGTATAACAAAGTCCCTGATCGAGTATAACAAAGTCCCCTGATTGAGTATAACAAAGTCCCCTGATGGTACAAAATTGAACAATTTTAACAAAGTCCCTGGTCAGAGTATAACAAGAGCCCCTCATCGGTATAACAAAGTCCCCTGATGAAGTATAACAAAGTCCCTGAACGAGTATAACAAATTCCCCTGATCGAGAATAACAAAGTCCGCTGATCGGGTATAACAAAGTCCTGATAGATGTAACAAAGGTCCCTGATCGGGTATAACAAAGGCCCCTGATCGAGTTCAACAAAGGCTGATCGGGTATAACAAAGTCCCCTGGTCGAGTATAACAAAGACCCTCATCGAGTTTAACAAAGGCCCTCATTGAGTATAACAAAGTCTCCTGGTCAAGTATAACAAAGGCCCTCATCGAATATAACAAAGGCGCCTGAACAGGTATAACAAAGTCCCTGATCGAGTATAACAAAGTTCACTGATCAGTATCAAAGTCCCCTGATCGGGTATAACAAAGTCCCCTGATCGAGAATAACAAAAGTCCCCTGATCGAGTATAACAAAGCCCGCTGATCAAGTATAACAAAGCCCTCATCGAGTATAACAAAGTCCCTGATCGCGTATAACAAATTCCCTGATCGAGTATAACAAAGTCGATTGAGTATAACAAACTCCCTGGTCGAGTATAACAAAGTCCCTGATCGAGGTATAACAAAGTCCCTGATCGGGTATAACAAAGTCCCTAAACGATTATAACAAGTCCCCTATTCGGGTATAACAAAGTCCCTAATTGAGTATAAAATGGCTAATCGAGTATAACAAAGTCCCTCATCGAGTATAACAAAGTCCCCTGATCGAGTATAACAAAGCCCCCTCATCGAGTATAACAAGTCCCCTGATCGAGGATAACAAAGTCCTTGCCAGTTATAAAAGTCTGATCGAGTATAACAAAGGCCTCTGATCGAGTATAACAAAGTCCCTGATCGAGTATAGTCCCTGATCGAGTATAACAAAGGCCCTAATCGAGTTTAACAAAGGCCCCTGATCGAGTATTACAAAGTCCCTGATCGAGTATAACAAACTCCCTGGTCGAGAATAACAAAGTCCCTGATCGAGTATAACAAAGTCCCTGATCGAGTATAACAAAGTCCCTTTGAACGATTATAACAAAGGCCCCTGATCAGTATAACAGCCCTCTCATCGTGTATAACAGCCCCTCATCGAGTATAACAAAGTTCCTGATCAAGTATAACAAGTCCCTGAATGAGTATAACAAAGTCCCTGAACGATAACAAAGGCCCTGATCGAGTATAACAAAGGTCCTCATCGAGTATAACAAAGCCCTCATCGAGTATAACAAAGGCCCCTAATGGAGTTTAACAAAGGCTGATCGGGTATAACAAAGTCCCTGGTCGAGGTATAAAAAGCTCCCCTGGTCGAGTATAACAAAAGTCCCTTGATCGAGTATAACAAAGTCACCTGATCGAGTATAACAAAGTCCCCTAACGATTATAACAAAGTCCCTGGTCGAGTATAACAAAGGCCCCTCGTCGAGTTTAACAAAGGCCCTGATCGAGTATAACAAAGTCCCTGGTCGAGTAAAACAAACTCCCCTGGTCAGAGTATAACAAAGTCCCCTGATTGAGTATAACAAAGTCCACTGATCGAGTATAACAAAGTCCCTGAACGATTATAACAAAGTCCCTGATCGAGTATAACAAAGTCCCTGATCGAGTATAACAAAAGGCCCTGATCGAGTTTAACAAAGCCCCCTCATCGAGTATAACAGAGTCCCTGATCGAGATAACAAAGTCCTGATTGAGTATAACAAAGTCCCTCATCGAGTATAACAAAGTCTCCTGATCGGGTATAACAAAGTCCCTGATCGAGTATTACAAAGGCTTCTGATCGAGGTAAAAACAAGTCCCTGATCGAGTATAACAAAGTCCCTGAACGAATATAACAAAAGCCCTGATCGAGTATAACAAGTTCCTCATCGAGTTTAACAAAGTCCCTGATCGAGTATAACAAAGGACCTGATCGGGTTTAACAAGGCCTTGATCGAGTATAACAAAGTCCCTGCTCGAGTATAGCAAACTCCCATGGTCGGTATAACAAATCCCTGATTGAGTATAAAGTCTTGAACGATTATAACAAAGGCCCTGATCAAGTATAACAAAGCTGATCGTGTATAACAAAGCCCCCTCATCGAGAGTATAACAAAGTACCCACATCGTATAAAAGTCCCTGAATAAGTATAACAAAGTCCCCTGATCGGTATAACAAAGTGCCCTCACCGAGTATAACAAGTTCCTTGATAGAGTATAGCAAAGTCCCTGATCGGGTACAACAAAGACCCTGATCGAGTATAACAAAGTCCGCTGAACGAGTATAACAAAGTCCCCTATTCGAAAAAAACAAAGTTCCCTAATCGTGTATAACAAAGCCCCTGATCGAGTATAACAAAGTCCCCTGATCGAGAGGTATAATAAAGTCCCTGGTCGAGTATAACAAACTCCCTGGTCGAGTATAACAGTCTCTGGATCGAGTTAACAAAGTCCCTGATCGAGTATAACAAAGGCCTCTGATCGAGTATAACAAAGTCCCTGATCGAGTATAACAGAGTCCCCTGATCGAGGATAACAAAGTCCTTGATTGAGTATAACAAAGTCCTCATCGAGTATAACAAAGTTCCTGATCGGGTATAACAGTCCCTGATTGAGTATTACAAAGGCTTCTGATCGAGTATAACAAAGTCCTCTGGATCGAGTATATAACAAGTCCCTGAACGATTATAACAAAAGCCCTGATCGAGTATAACAAAGTTCCTCATCGAGTTTAACAAAGTCCCCTGATCGAGTATAACAAAGGACCCTGATCGAGTTTAACAAGGCTCTGATCGAGTATAACAAAGTCACCTGCTCGAGTATAACAAACTCCATGGTCGAGTATAACAAAGTCCCCTGATCGAGTATAACAAAGTCCCTGATCGAGTATAACAAAGGCCCCTGATCGGGTATAATAAAGTCCCTGGTCGAGTATAACAAACTCCCGTGGTCGAGTATAACAAAGTCTCCTGATCGAGATTAACAAAGTCCCTTGATCGAGTATAACAAAGGCCTCTGATCGAGTATAACAAAGTCCCTGATCGAGTAGAACAAAGTCCCTGAACGATTATAACAAAGGCCCTGATCGAGTATAACAAAGTTCCTGATCGAGTATAACAAAGGCCCCTGATCGAGTATAACAAAGATCCTGGTCGAGATATAACAAAGGCCCTCATCGAGTTTAACAAAGGCCTCATCGAGTATAGCAAAGTCCCTGGTCGAGTATAACACCAGATCGAGTATATCAAATTACTGATCCGGGAATAACAAAGTCCCCCTCATCAAAGAATATCACGTCCCTGATCGGGTATAACAAAGGCCCCTGATCCAGAGTATAACAAAGGCCCTGATCCCGGGTATAACAAAAGTCCCTGGTCGAGTATAACAAAAAAAAGTCCGTGATCGAGTATAACAAAAGGCCCTCATCGAATATAACAAAAGTCCATGATCCAAGAATAACAAGTCCCTCATCTAATATAACAAAGTCCCTGATCCCGAGTATAACAAATTCCCTGATCGAGTATAACAAAGTCGCCAGTCGAGAATAACAAGCTCATGGTCCCGGTATAACAAAGTTTCCTGATCGAGTATATAGGGATTTCCTGATCAGGTATAACAAAAGTCCCTAATCGAGTATAACAAAGTCGCCTGAACGATTATATCAAAAGTCCTATTCGGGTATAACAAAGTCCCCAAATCGAGAGTATAACAAAGGCCCTGATCGGGTATAACAAAGGCACCTGATGCAGGTATAACAAAGTCCTTGATCGGAAGTATAACCGAAGTCCTCACCGAGTATAAACAAAGTTCCCCTGATCGAGTATAACAAAGCCCCTCTTAGAGTATAACAAAGTCCACTGATCGAGAATAACAAAAAAGTCCCCTGATCGGGTGCCGCTTGAGGCCCCTGATAAAGGGTATAACCAAGGCCCCTCATCGAGTATAAACATAGTCCGTGATCCCGAGAGTATAACAAAGTCCGTCATCCAGATATAACAAGGCCCCTCATCGAGTGTAACAAAGTCATTATCGAGAATAACAAGATCCCCTCATCCGAATATAACAAGGTCCCTGAACAGTTATAACGAGCTGATCGGAGCTCATATATAAGTTGCCTGATCCAGGTAAAACAAAACCCTGATCGAGAACAACAAATTCCTGTCGAGTATATCAAAGTCCCTGATCCCGGCGAGTATAACAAAGGCACCTAATCAGCAGGTTTAACAGGCCCTCATCGAGTATAACAAGTCCTGGTCGAGTATAACAAAGGCCCCTCATCGAATATAACAAAAGGTGCCTGAACAGGTATAACAAAGCCCCTGATCGAGAGTATAACAAGTTCCCTGATCGAGTATAAAGTCCCTGTTTGGGCATAACAAGAAGTCCCCCTGATCGAGAATAACAAAGTCCTGATCCCGAGTATAACAAAGCCCTAATCAACTATAACAAGGCCCCTCATCGAGTATAACAAAGTCCATGATCTCGGTATAACAAAGTCCCCTGATCCGAATATATAACAAAATGCGCCTGAACGAGGTATAACAGGCCCTCATCGAGTATAACAAAAGTTTCCTGATCCAGAGTATATCAAAAGTCCCTGATCCGGGTACAACAAAGTCCCCCTGATCGAGAATATCACAGTCCCCTGATCGAGTATAGCAAAGCCCCTGATCCAAGTATAACAAAGGCCCTGATCAGGCATAACAAAATCCCTGGTCGAGTATAACAAAGTCCCGTGATCGAGTATAACAAAGGCCCCTCATCGAATAACAAAGTCCGCAGTCAGGGAATAACAAAGTCCCTCATCTAATATAGCAAAGTCCCTGATCGAGTATAAGAAATTCCCTGATAGAATTATAGCAAAAAGTCCCTAATCGAGTATAACAATGTCACCTGAACGATTATAACCGAAGTCACCTATTCGAGTAAAGCAAGTCCCTGATCGAGTATAACAAGGCCCTGATCAGGTATAACCAAAGCACCTGATCGAGTATAACAAAGTCCTGATCGAGTATAACCAGAGCCCTGATCCAGGAGGTAAAACAAGTCCTGATCGGGTATAACAAAAGTCCCCTCTGAGCAGAACAAGTTCCTGATCCGGTATAACCAAAGCCCCCCTCTGGAGTTATATAAAGTCCACTGATCCGAGAATAACAAAGTCCCTGATCGAGTTTAACAAAGTCCTTGGACGATTATAACAAAAAGGCCCTGATCGAGTATAACCGGCCTCATAGATTATAACAAAGATCCACTGATCGAGTATATACAAAGTCGATCGAGTATAACAAAGCCCCCTCCTTCATTATAACAAAAGGCCCTGATCGAGTATAACAAAGCCCCCTCGCAGGTGCCATAACAAAGGCCCTGATCCAGAGTATAACCAAAGTCCCCTGATCGAGTATAACAAACCCCCTCATAGGTGTAACAAAAGTCCACTGATCCGGAAGTATAACCGAAGTCCCTGATCCAGGTATAACAAAGACCGCCAGACGATTATAACAAAGGCCCCTCATCAAGTATAACAGCCTCATCGTGTTATATAGCCCCCTCATCGAGTATAAACAAAGTCCTGATCCGTATAACAAAGTCCCTGATCGAGTATAACCGAGTTCCTCGCCAGTATAAGCCTGATGGTACAGCAAAAGTCCCTGGGCGGGTTTAACAAAAAGTGATCCCAGAGTATAACAAAAGTCCCTGGTCGAGTATAACCAAGGCGTTATCGAATATAACAAAGGTGCCTGAACAGGGATATACGAGGCCCCTGGTCGAGTATAACAAAGTTCCCTGATCGAGGATAACAAGTCCCTAATCCGGGGTATAACAAAGTCCCTATGATCGAGAATAACCAAAGATCCCTGATCGAGTATAACAAAAGCCCCCTAATCAGTATAACAAAAGTGCCCATCATCAGGTATAAAGTCCTGATCCCTAAAGGTATAACCAGCCCCCCTTATCGAGTATATAGAGTCCCCTGATCGGGGATAACAAAGTCCCAGATCCTCGAGAGTATAACAAAGTCCCTCATCGAGTATAACAGAATCTCCTGATCGGGTATAACAAAGTCCCCTGATCGAAGGTATAAACAAAGGCTTCTGATCGAGTATAACAAGTCCCCTGAACGATTTATAACAAAGGCCCTGATCGAGTATATTGGATTCCTCATCGAGTTTAACAAAGTCCTGATCGAGTATAACAAGGACCTGATCGCGAGTTTAACAAGGCCCTTGATCGAAATTATAACAAAGTCCACCTGCTCCAGGTATAACCGACTCCCCTGGTCAGGTATAACAAAATCCCCTGATTGAGTATAACAAAAGTCCTTGAACGATTATAACAAAGGCCCTGATCCAAGTATAACAAAAGCCCCCTGATCGTTTTATAACCAAAAGCCTCATCAGAATATAACAAAGTCCCCCAGATCCAAGTATAACAAAGTCCCTGAACAAGTATATATAAAAAAGTCCCCTGATCCTAAAGGCATAACAAAGTGCCCTCACCGGTATAACAAAAGTTCCTTGAGTGAGTATATTAAAGTCCTGATCGAATTTGCAACAAAAAGGCCCCTGATCGGTATAACAAGAATCCGCTTCGAACGAGTATAACGAAGTCCCCCTATTCGAAGTATATAAAGTTCCCTAATCGGGTATAACAAAAGCCCCTGATCGGAGTATAACAAAAGTCCCTGATCGAGTATTACCGAAGTCCCTGATCGAGTATAATAAAGGCCCCTGATCTAATTCAATAAAGTCCCTGGTCGAGTATAACAAACTCCCTGTCAGGAGTACCAACCGAAGTCTCCTGATCGGGGTATAACAAAGTTCCGCTTGATCTGGTATAGCAAGGCCTCTGATCGGGTATAACAAAGTCCCTGATCCGGAAATTAACAAAGTCCCCTCGAACGATTATAACCGAGGCCCTGATCGAGAGTAACAAGTTCCTGATCCGGAAGGTATGGCAAGGCCCTGATCCCGAGTATAACAAGTCCTGATCGAGTATAACAAAGTCCCTCGGTATAACAAAGTTCTGGTGGGTATAACCAGCCCCTTCTGAGAGTATAACCAGGTCCACTGATCGAGAATAACCGAAGTCCCCTGATCGGGTATATCAAAGGCCCTGATCGAGTATAACAAAGGCCCTCATCGGGTATGCTTGAGATCCCGTGATCCGGAGTGTAACAAATTCCCTGATCGAGTAGAACAAGTCCCCTCTGCTCCGAGTATAACAAAAAGCCCTCGCCAGGTATAACAAAGTCCATGATCAAGGAATATCAAGAGTCCCCTCGTCGGAATATAGCAAAAGTCCCTGATCGAGTATAACAAAAGTCCCTGATCCGGAGTATAACAAAGTTCCTGATCCAGATATAACAAAGTCCCCTGAACCTTGATTATAACAGGCCCCTCAGCGGTATAACCAGTTACACAGTCAGGTAAAACCAAAACCCCCTGATCCGGAGTATAACCGAGTCCCTGATCCGGGTATAACAAAGTCCCTGATCCAGGCATAACAAAAGGCACCTAATCCCGGAGTTTAACAAAGGGCTCATCGAGTATATAAAGGAGTCCTGATCGAGTATAACCAAGGCCCTGATCGAATATAACAAAGGTGCCTGAACGAGGTATAACAAAGGCCCTGATCCGAGTATAACAAAGTTCCTGATCGAGTATAACAAAAAAGTCCTGATCGGGTATAACAAAGTTCCCCTGATCGAGAATAACAAAGTCCCCTGATCGAGTATAACAAAGCCCCTAATCCAGGTATAACAAAGGCCCCTCATCGAGTATAACAAAGTCCATGATCGAGAATAGCAAAGTCCTCATCGAATATAACAAAGTCCCCTGATCGAGTATAACAAAGTCCCTGATCAGACATATAACCGAGAGCGCCTGAACAGAGTATAACAAAGGCCCCTGATCGAGTATAACTAAGTTCCCTGATCAGGTATATCAAAGTCCCTATTCTAGGTATAACAAAGTCCCCCTGATCGATTATAACAAAGTGGCCTCTGGCGAGTATAACAAAGTTCCTTGATCGAGTATAGCAAAGTCCCCTGATCCGGGTACAACAAAGGCTAGTCAGGTATATAAAGTCCGTTGAACGAGTATATACAAGTTCCCTAATCGAGTATAACAAAAGCCCCTGATCCGAGTATAACAAAAGTCCCTGATCGGGCGCCAACCGAAGTCCCCTAATCCCGAGTATAACGAGGCCCTGATCGAGAGTATAATAAGTCCCCTGGTGAGAATAACAAAACTCCCTGGTCAGTATAACAAAGTTTCCTGATCGAGTATAACAAAGTTTCCTGATCCCCATATAACGGTCCCCAAATCTGAGTATAACACAGTCACCTGAACAATTTATAAAGTCCCCTATTCGAGTATATCAAAGAAGTCCCTGATCGAGTATAAAAGGCCCTGATCGCGCAACAAAAGGCACCTGATCGAGTATAACAAAGTCCACTGATCGAGTATAACCGGCCCCTGATCGAGCAAAACAAAGTCCCTGATCGAGAGTATAACAAAAGTCCCCTCTGAGTAGAACAAAGAGTTCCTGATCGAGTACTGCTCGAAATCCCCTCATCTATTAACGAAGTCCCACAGTCCCAGGTATAACAAATTCCCTGATCCAGGTATAACAAAAGTCCCTGATCGAGAATAACAAACTTCCTGGTCAGTATAA
>NW_024721007.1:0-11495 GCF_018991925.1 Homarus americanus | reverse complement strand
TCGTCGTAGTTATAATCATGGTCGTGGTTCATATAATCATGGTCGTGGTTGTTATAATCATGGTCGTGGTTGTTATAATCATAGTCGTGGTTGTTATAATCATGGTCGTGGTTGTTATAATCATGGTCGTGGTTATTATATTCATGGTCGTGGTTATAATCATGGTCGTGGTTATTATAAACATGGTCGTGGTTATAATCATGGTCGTGGTTATAATCATGGTCGTGGTTGTTATAATAATAGTCGTGGTTGTTATAATCATGGTCGTCATTGTTACAATCATAGTCGTGGTTGTTATAATCATAGTCGTGGCTGTTAAATTCATGGCCGTGCTTGTTATAATCATAGTCGTGGTTGTTATAATCATGGTCGTGGATGTCATAAGCGTACTCATGGTTGTTATAATCATTGTCGTGGTTGTTATAATCATGATCGTGGTTGTTATAATCGTGGTCGTGATTATTATAATCATGGGAGTGGTTATTATACTCATGGTCGTGGTTATAATCATGGTCGGTTGTTATAATCATGGTCGTGGTTGTTATAATCATAGTCGTGGTTGTTATAATCATGGTCGTGGTTGTTATAATCATGGTCGTGGTTGTTTATAATCATGGTCGTGGTTGTTATAATCATGGTCGTGGTTGTTATAATCATGGTCCTGGTTGTTATAATCATGGTCGTGGTCGTGATACTTACAGTATCTAATATACTATAAGAAGGAATAGAATAAAGGTTAGAATAATTAGTTAAAGAAATATTCGCCATAAGGAGAGGTTAAAATCATATAAAAAAAATATATTATGAATGTCCAATGATCATTCCGAGATAAATTATATTATGAAGAGAAGTGACCTTGATTCTGGTTAGATTAGTCACCATATGCTTAAGTCATCACCTGTGTTAAGTCATCATAGTCATCATCTACGTTAGTCAGTTTTAGGCCCATCTCACATGACTGACCGACCATCGATGTTCTTTCCACTCGAGGGTGGTAGTTTTCAATGCGTCTTATTATTTATACTGTTGGATGTAAGACCTCCTACCCTCACTGACGCAGCTATGGTCAATTTGGTGTTATTCTTGTTTATAAATGCCTTCTAATCTGTCTCGAGTCTATCCGTCCTGTCTATTGCCATCCCAACTGTATGTTCGTCTGCGTGGTCTTTGAATGTAAGCCTGTCTGTACTCTTTGTGTCGTCAAATCTGTCTGTCTTATCCGTTGTTGGCGTGTGTCTGCCTGTTTGTCTAATGTGAACCAGTCAGTCAGCTGTCTGTCTGTCATGTTAGTAGCCATATTGTCTATTTGTGCATGTATGAATCTGTCTATTTTTGTCAACCTCCTGTCTGTTTCACTGTCTATATTCACCCTGTGTCTATTGTAGTCATCTTCTCCATGCATTCCTGTTATTATCTTTTTATCTCTTCTCTTTTTCCATGTACAGTCACCCACAAGAATAAGTATACACTGTAGCTGTAAGGTCGTTTGGTAACGGTGAAACTGCGCATCCAGACGCATGATGAAACTCAGCTTCCCCCCCCCCATGTTATCTCGAACTATTTTTTGTTTCCCCTTCTATATTCTTCTATTTACTCATCTTCATTCCTTTGCTAATCCAAACAACATTAAAAAAAAAGTAGGCTAAGAAAAAAGTGGGGGGAGCAAGAGGGAGCCGTAGGATAACTGCAATCATGGGCTGACAGCGTACAGCGAATGAGGGTGCGCCAAGTCCGTAGACTTGAATCGTTTTCCAGCGTAAATAAAATGGTTATGAATGGCTTCCTAAAGAAACCATCGATATGGGACCAGGTTTGTTCCACTCTACAAACTTTTTGCCATTTTTCCACCAAGTTTGATGAAAAATGATGGTGCCGTTTCGGCTGCCCAGAACAGATACACACACGGCTAGTCCTATAGTATATTAGATAACAATGGTACAATGCAAGAATCGTCTCTATAGTAATAAAATAGATTATTTTGACACAAAGAATGTACTTTAAAGTAGTGCTCACACTGTCCCTGTATGGTTGGATATTTTTCACATCCTAATGTTGTAGTGTACTGTATGTGCATCCCTAAGATGGCACAGTTGACCCGCCCCTCCAGTAATATTTGTATCCCAATCTTAATCTCATTATAACAGTGTCAACAGATGGTAAATTATACCCGTAAGTTATACAATTAGTGCTGAAAACGCTCGCTACACATCACTTCTCTTCTTGCATTTTCCCATTACTGTCTTTTTCTTTTCATTTCCTTCCATATCGTTTTAATACTTATATAATGAGGGTAAACTCGGGAAGAAGATAAAGTAAGAGTTTAATAGTTGTAGTATTATAAAGTGAGGAAAGTTTGGTAGCTTGGCCGAATAGGTATTTCACTGTTAAAATATATTCTTAGGGGAAATTTTTTAAACACCAATTCTAAGTACAGCTATTTATTAGTTAACTCAATGGCATGGACACATTAAAAGATCATTACTAGACAATGACTTCCGGACACAAACATGAAATGGATACACCTCCCACCCTATGGATCACTCTGACAAGGACTCACTTGTGTTCTGACCTCACTAAAGGAAAGGTCACAGCGGCATAGCTCCCGGGGATCAATTGTCAGTAATGGCTAGTGTTACTTGTGAACAGGGCTATGCCCTTCTGAGGGCCGAGATAGGGAAGGTCAAAGAAGAAAACTTGAAATTAAAGGAAGAGAGAGCGAGGATGAAGGAAGAAACTAGTCAAGGAAAACCAGTGTCTGACGAAAACTCAGGAGATTGGAAGGTTGTGAGGAGAGGGACGACCAAACTGGTGGTGAGAAAACCCACCAAGGATACGACAACAACAGTACTAACTCTTTCAGCCCTATGATAGACGAATTGGACGATAGCATAGTCAGGGACAAGGCTGACAAGGAAGGTACGAAAACTTTAATTGTTGGCGATTCCCAGGTATGGTGCCTGTATGTATATTCTGTATGCTGCATTTATATTATGTATGTATATTATGTATGTGCTCCATGTATATACTATTTATTCAGCCTAGCTAGTAGCGTGTGGCAATGTATTTATCAATGTCCCACATGCCTAATTAATGTGCCTGGCGACATATGGAAGCTGTTAATGTATCACTTCCCATACGTTGCCATGAGAGCAGTTGACCAGCAGACAGGTTGAGGAGCGCTACTCCCCTTGTGTACATATCTCTTATCCAGTAAATTGAACCTGCAAAAAACTATACAGGTGTTTGTGTTCGCTCCTGTATATAGAACTTAATACCCAGAACACGAACATGGCGCAGTGTGTACTTTTACTGGATAATTATATGAGTGAAGTGTAAACTTTGTGGGAAAGCCGGCTTATGGACCCCTGCTCTGTGTCAACCACCGCTAATGGCCGTCTCCTCGAAGAATTTTTAGCAACTTTGAGCCGTGTCAGTGACAGTGATTTTCTGTGCAGTGTTTAGTGCATTGTGTGTTTCGTGCCATAAATGTGTGACCTTGTTCAAAAGGATTCCCAAGGTACACGGCATGTTCTGGGCATTTGTAAGGAGTAAAGTTTTTCGTATCCTCCTCTCGCCATGTCCAGGGGGTAACTGATGTGCGTCGTCGTTTCCACCCCCCTCACAGCTCGAGGAGACTGCTCCCGCCCAGACGCGTGCACACACACATACATGTACTAACACACTGACTGCGGCGATTCCCTTATATATATTTTATATATATAATCTACTTATCTGTGTATTTAATTAATTTTTTGTCTGAGACCTTGTTGATACGACGGGCTGACCGGTCAACACTGATTTAGACACAGTACACAGATGAAGTAGTTATGTCTCGTGCCTTACGCAATCGTGGAGCCAGTGCCCGGATGAGTCAGTCCGATGATAGCTCCGTAGAGATGGATGACCAGGCTGACCATGACGCCCCAGCTACCACATCATCGCGCAGCCCTTCACCTCGATATTCAGCGTTGTCTCCAGAGATAATTGCTTTAATGAAGTCCATGAGGGATGAAAGGCGCGAGGACGAAACTAACAGACGTGTGGCGGATGAACACAGAAAGCAAGCAGAGGCAGAGAGAGACCATCAATGGAGATTGGAAGACAGTGCACGGTTTGAAGCCTTGATATCTCGCCTCACTGTTAACCAAGCCCCTGGCTCTAACACTGCCTCGGTACTGACTGCTTCAGATACCTCATCATAGCTCTCTTCACGCCCACCAGCCCCACCTAAAGCAGCAGCTCAAACACCGCCCATCTTGAAGCCTGATGTGACTTTCCAGACTTTTCGTGAATGGCGGCGACGGTGGACTGATTATGCTACAATGGTGGATCTCCAGAGTTTGCCACAGCCTAAACAACTCATCCAGCTGCGTATGTGCCTGTCCTTGGAAACTCAGCGTGTCTTAGAACATACGTTGCAGGTACCTCCGACCTCTTCGTTGTCTGCAGAGGAGGTACTGGACATTCTACAACGGCACATCAAAGGGCAGCTGAATGAAGCTCTGCGCAGGAGGGAATTGTTTAGCTGCAGACAAATGGAGGGTGAGACTTTTGACGCCTTTTATGTACATCTTAAGAGAGCCTCGGAAGAGATAGATATATGCCTAGCCCACCACCAGCAGTGCGAGGAGACCCAGTTGAAGCAGGTGATCCTGATGAGTGTTAAGGACGAGGAGCTTGTCCAACGCCTCACCTCCCTCGACTCTTCCTCTTCTCTTAAGGATGTTTTGACGATATGTCGCTCCTATGAGGCTGCCAGGTGTGCCACCTCTGCCATCCGAGCTCCCTCTACAGTTGTACGCGCTGTGTCCCAGTACAAGAAGGACAAGAAGTCTGCTCCTACGCCTTCGCTCACCACGCCCACGCCCGGCTCATTTTGTAACAACTGTGGTAAGCAGCACGGAACACAGGTGTGTCCAGCTGCTGAGTCTACATGCAACAGTTGTGACCGTAAGGGCCACCGGTCACTCACAGTACGGTGCCCAGCTAAGTACGTTCAGTGCAATGTGTGCGGTCGTCTGGGCCACTATGACAAGTGTTGCCCTACCAACAAACCCAAGGGACAGCGTCGGCGGAAGCTTCAGCGCCCTTCCACCAGTGAGGGCCGCCCACAGTCTTCCAATCAGAAGCATGACGACCCTGGACAACGCTCGAGCCATATTAGGAATGTGTGCTCCCCCGCTCGTCCCAGGACCAAAGTCCCCCAGTACATCAGTGACATTGTGACCTACGGCAGTGTGTCATCCCGTCTTCAGATGTTGCCCGACACCGGTGCTGATGCTACAGTCATCGGTCCCCAGCATTTGCAATGCTTGGGGCTCTCTCCAAGTGATCTAGGACCGCCCCCCAAGGATCTACGCTTTACGGCAGATGGTTCACAGATGGCCCCGGCCCTAGGTTCACTCCAAGTACAAGTCACCTTTGGCAACAGGTCATGTCAAGCCTGGATTGATGTGCATAACGGTGTCCCAACTCCTTTGCTGTCCTACAGACATTGTCAAGAGTTGGCCATCATCTCCCAAGGCTTCCCCAAACCTATTCTTGAGGTAAAACACGCCAACAGGGTGCAAAAAGGGAGCAGCAACGACCCTGCTGCCGCCCTACCCCTGCCTCTTGCCAGTGACACCTCTCCTTCGGATGCTCGGAAGTACTTCCTGAAGGAATTCAGCGACGTTCTGGTTACCAAGTCCGCTCTGGAATCCAAGCCTCTCAGGAAGATGGTAGGCCCCCGGATGAGGATCCACCTGAGGGACGACGCGAAGCTCTTCGCTATTTACACCCCTCGACTGGTCCCCCTGGCCTTCCGCGAGGCGGTCAAAAACGAGCTGGACTCCGTGGTTGCCCAAGAAATTATTGCACCAGCCGGTGATGACCCGTCTCCATGGTGTCACCCTATGGTTGTCGTCGCAAAACCTTCAGGTGGTGTTCGGATCACCACTTACCTCTCCAAGCTCAACAGCCAGGTGTCTCGTCCTGCCCACCCTTCTCCCACGCCCTTTGCAGCTATACGCAGTGTGAACCCGAAGGCGCGCTTCTTCACGACGATGGACGCCCTGTGTGGATACTGGCAGATAGAGCTTGCCGAAGAAGACCGACCACTCACAACTTTCATTACCCCGCATGGACGTTACAGTTATTGCCGTGGCCCCATGGGATTCGCCGCTACAGGAGACACTTTCTGTCTTCGAGGTGACATGGTTCTACAAGGTTTGGCAAACTGCGTGAAAGTGGTCGACGACATACTCGTGTACAACGAGGATTATATGGATCACCTCTGCTGTATCTACGAGGTACTCACCAGGTGCCGGAAGCACGGCATCACCCTAAATGCCGACAAGTTTGTTCTGGCCAGCTCTTCAGTTGACTTTTGTGGGTACACCCCCTCAGGGAATGGTATGGCAGCTGACCCGGAAAAGGTCCGCGCCATCACGGATTTTCCCACCCCTGCCAACCTCACCGACTTGAGGTCCTTTATCGGCCTTGTCAACCAGTTAGCAGAGTTTTCGCCGGACATCTCCGCAGCTGCCCAACCACTTCGCCCCCTGATGAGCCCCAAGAGGACATTCCTGTGGAACCCCGACCACGACAAGGCCTTTCAGCAAGTGAAACAGGCCCTGTCTAGTCCACCTGTCCTCGCCACGTTTGACCCAGCCTTGCCGACGGTTCTGCAGACAGATGCGTCACGCTTGTACGGCGTGGGATACGCCCTACTGCAGGATCATGGTGGAGGGCAGTTCCGGCTCGTTCAGTGTGGCTCGCGTTTCCTCTCTGACACCGAGACGCGCTACGCCACTATTGAGTTGGAGCTGTTGGCTGTGGTTTGGGCGATGTCCAAGTGCAGGTTTTACCTTATAGGCCTACAACACTTTCACCTAGTGACCGACCATCGCCCGCTTGTCCCGATCCTCAACCACTACAAGCTGGACGCCGTTGAGAACCCTCGCCTCCAGCCTTTGAAAGAGAAGCTCTCGGCGTACATCTTCACAGCAGTGTGGCGTGCTGGTAAGGAGCTCTGCATCCCTGATGCCTTATCCCGCTCTCCTGTCAGCCGCTCTACTCCAGAAGACCATGTGCTCGACGCCGATCTCGCTCTATCCATCAGGACTGTGGTCATTCGACACGCCGTCCAATCCCTTCGTTCGGACCTGTCACCAGATGATGATGAGGCAATGGAGGACCTTTGAACAGCGGCCCGAGATGACCCTTCCTACGTCCTACTCGTCGAGTGTGTGAGGAACGGATTTCCTAGCAACCGCTACGATCTTCACAACACCCTGCTCCCGTATTGGAAACTCCGCGATGAACTCTACTGTGACGGAGACCTTGTTCTGTACGGAGCACGTGTAGTTGTCCCTGCTGCATCACGTCCCCACGTCTTGGCTCGCCTTCACGACAGTCACCGTGGAGCTGAGGCCACTAAACGACGTGCACGACAGACTGTGTTCTGGCCCGGCATCAACTCCGACATCTCCAATGTTGTCCGTGCGTGTGAGCCCTGCCAAGTATTACAACCCAGCCAGCAGCAGGAACCCTTCATGAGTGACGACAACCCCACCCGCCCCTTTGAGTCTGTGTCGGCCGACTTTTTCTCTGTGTCAGGAAAGTCCTTCCTTGTTATCGTCGACCGTCTCTCTGGTTGGCCGGTTGTCATCAAGTGCGGTAATGACACGACGTCTGCCGCCACCATCAGCAAGTTCCGCCACTACTTCCGTGACGTGGGCGTTCCTGTACGCCTGCGAACCGACGGAGGGCCTCAGTTCACAAGCCGGGACTTTGCTGTGTTCCTTGACCGATGGGGAGTCCGGCATGTGTTGTCATCGCCCCATTACCCGCAGTCCAACGGCCACGCTGAGGCTGCTGTCAAATCCTTGAAGCACCTCATCCTTAAGGTGGCCCCTTCTGGGAATATCGACTGCGAGGCCTTCGACCGGGGTCTTCTTGAACTCCGCAACACACCTAACTACACCGGACGCTCCCCTGCCCAGGTTTTGTATGGACGCCCCCTTCGTTCTTGTGTCCCTGCTCACCCTCAATCCTTCTCCAAGGAGTGGCAGGCCAAGACAGAGGATTGTGATCGCCGAGCCGCCGAACGTGTTCAGGACGTCGTCGCCCGCTACAACGACCACGCCCGTTCTCTCCCCAGGTTGAGTGTCGGCACCCAA
The DNA here is from genome assembly GCF_018991925.1 of Homarus americanus. Classification (NCBI taxonomy): domain Eukaryota; kingdom Metazoa; phylum Arthropoda; class Malacostraca; order Decapoda; family Nephropidae; genus Homarus; species Homarus americanus. Next base: position 3,333 of record NW_024721007.1, on the reverse strand, counting down.
GTCCGTGTTCAGGACCCGACCTCCCTACGTTGGGACAAAGTAGGCGTAGTCATGGGTCTCGGTAGGTCACGGGACTACCAGGTGCGGTTACCCAGTGGTCGTGTGTGGTGGAGGAACCGCCGTTTTCTCCGCCCAGTAACAATGCCTTCTGCTGACTCCGCCACCAGTGTTGAGTCCCATACCCTTCCCAGTGATCTAGTCCCTCGACGCTCAGAACGGATCCAAAAGAAAAGGTCCGCTTAAGACTTTGCTATGAGCGTATGCTGTATTTATATTATGTATGTATATTATGTATGTGCTCCATGTATATACTATTTATTCAACCTAGCTAGTAGCGTGTGGCAATGTATTTATCAATGTCCCACATGCCTAATTAATGTGCCTGGCGACATATGGAAGCTGTTAATGTATCACTTCCCATACGTCACCTTGAGAGCAGTTGACCAGCAGACAGGTTGAGGAGCGCTACTCCCCTTGTGTACATATCTCTTATCCAGTAAATTGAACCTACAAAAAACTATACAGGTGTTTGTGTTCGCTCCTGTATATAGAACTTAATACCCAGAACACGAACAGTGCCTGGACAACTTTTTGTGGTAAAAATAAAAATAGGATGAGGGTGTGTTTGCCAGGAGCTGAGGTGGGGGATATAGTTGACAGGATGGACAATATCTTGTCTGGTAATGGGAACAAATCCATTATCTATCTCAGTGCAGGAGGCAATGATATTGGCCGGTATAGGAGTGAGGAGTGTTACGAACCCCGCCACCAATTGTCATGATCTACCTACCCAGCACTACGAACCACGCCATCTATTGTCCTGATCTACCTACCCAGCACCACGAGCAACGCCATCTAGGGACGAGACACGAGTATGACTCGTCTTAGTTACCACTCCCGGGTTTCCCTTCTCCATATCCTGGTTGTTGCGTCACCTCCTCAAAGTCTTCTTTGTCAGCTCCAATTCGAGGAGGGAGCAGTACACTCTGGGAAGTGACCACAGGATCACCTATCCTGGAAACCTACCGCACAGTGACTACGTACCGTCTTCTACAATACTCAGCCTTACTCGTCAGCCATCTCAGCTCCGCACTCAAGTATTTGTAATCTTATATTGCCTCCCCCACGTCCACTTGCTTCAAATTATTGTATGTTGTATAAATATGTATATACTGTTAATGTTTAGGTTAAGTATGGTTAAGGGTAAATTATAGAAAGCTGAATATTTTGGTTAAGGAATTTATGGTACTTTATTATACACAACAAAAACTCGCATCTTTTGTCTACCCTTTTATAGTCCGATTGTCTTTGTTTTTTTTGTTGTTGTTGCCTGTTGGGATCTGGGTAGACTTTTAACTATATTCAAAATCCCCAACTCGTAACAGGAGCTTCTTGATAAGTTCAAGGCAGCTATAGAACGTATTAGGTCTAAGGGAGGGATCCCTATCATATGTGGTGTCATGCCTAGAAGGAAAGTTGGCAATGAATGGCTGTCAAGGGCTGTTGGTGCCAATGGCCGTCTTGACAGATATTGCAAGTCAATATCAGTTCCATTCATTGACAACGGGGACAACTTCTATGGCAGAAGGGACCTTTATCCTAGAGATGGGTTGCATCTGTCTAGGGATGGGGTAGTAGGGTGTGTCATAGGAGGGAAGATCAGCTAAAACTAATGGCCCATCACTTTTTTGGTAGATTTTAGTGTATATAAACAGAAAATAATTTCAGTTTCAATATTTTGCAACCTTTTGCTAGGTAAATTTTAGCGTGAAATTTATCGAAAATCTAACGTACAGCTGCATTAGTGCATTACAATTAAATAGTGAACATTGCTTTCTGACTTCATTCTTTAACAACCCAACTAACAATATTTTTTCTGTTTCAGATTCTGATGCATTTATAAGTTGATAATATTTGCGATGGCTGCTTGTGTCAGGACGAGGAACCAAAAATCCAGCCATCTCAGTCACTATCTTGGGTCTGGGAGAGAGCTCCTGAAGTCTGAGTTGCCTACATTGAGAGATGCTTTGAGATACGGTGTTTTAATCAGGCAAATCAGTGAAAAGAACCAAAGAACTTACACAAACAAAGACATTGCCAGTGATATGACCAAAGCTGTCTTGGCACAGTACACTCTGGCTAACGCTCAGTTCAAGCCTCCAGTCATAACAAGTCAGAAGAAGATTAGTGAGAGACTGCTAGCCAGTTGGGAAAAGGCAAGAGATATCTCTTTGCCAAACAACTGGACAGTTATTTGACATAATTACTTGCAAGTGCCCAATTGTTCTCTGTCCTGAGTTTGGATGCGATCGTGACTGTAAATTCGAGGCCCACATCTCCTGTATTTGCAAGCGTGAACTGAAGATTCCTGTGATCGAACTGGCATTTGTCAAAGCACAGAGAGAGAAGACTTGCAGTATAGGGGCTCTCATGATTTCTAGCCAAGATATTCCGGAGTCCAAGAGACAGGAGGCTGCCACAGAGAGACAGAAGAGAAGAGTTGCCGAGGAAAAGAGACTTGAGAAGGCCCAGGGTGAGGTAAAAAAGGCCGATGATTGGAGTCAAGCTGATTCAGGATTTAGCTTCCCATAAACAGTCCGAGTGCTGACCAGGAGAATGGTGACTTTGTCCCTAACCCAGAAAATAATGATCCCAAACCTTCCTGGCATAAGATTCGAAATAGGAAAGATATCCCGAGCATAGCTCTGGCCAGCATGCGACACCACACTGGTCTCAGAGAAACTGCAGAGATAGCAACAGCTGCCTGGATTGACGGTGGTTTGATAACACCTGATGATGTTCACCTGGTGATCGATCATAACAAAGTAAGGAGAGCTCAGGAGAAACTTGTCAGTAACCTAGAAGAGGAGTTTTGATAAGGGGATAAGAGAAAATGGAATCAATTGTTTGTTGTTTGATGGGAGAAGGGATGACACTAAAGTGTTCATGAAAGTTGGAGATTCTGACAAGTTGTTCCCTGCCATGGTGAAGGAGGAACACAACTCCTGCTGCAGTGAACCAGGAGGGAAGTATTTGTGGCATTTCACTCCAGAGAAAGATGACATCAGGAAACCAGCTGAGATAGTGGCAGATAACATTGTGAACTGGCTCAGAGAGAGGAACGTAGACCAGACCCTGCAGGCCATTGGAGGAGACAGCACCAACACGAACACAGGGTGGCAAGGGGGGGTCATACAGTGGATAGAGCGGAAGATTGGAAGGAAGCTGGTCTGGATTGTTTGTGACCTCCACACCAACGAGTTGCCACTCAGACATCTGATCCAGGAGCTGGATGGCAAGACTCTTTCAAACAACAGATGGTCTGGTCCTCTT
>NW_024721006.1:0-8839 GCF_018991925.1 Homarus americanus | reverse complement strand
GTGCTGCTGGTGCCTGCCCTCCACACCCTGGGTCATGCGTCACTGAAGGGGTGCCCAGCTCACACCCCGGGTCATGTCACTGAAGGGGTGCCCGGCCGTCACACCCCGGGTCATGTCACTTAAGGGGTGCCCGGCCCTCACACCCCGGGCCATGGTGCTGAAGGGGTGCCCGGCCCTCACACCCTGATTCATGGCACTGAAAGGGTGCCCGGCCCTCACAACCCGGTTCGTAGCACTGTAGGGGTGCCCGGCCCTCACACGCCGGGTCATGGTGCTGGAGGGGTGCCCGGCATTCACACTCCGGGCCATGGTGCTGGAGGGGTGGCAGGCCCTGACACATCCGGGTCATGACACTGATGAGGCGCCCGGCATTCACGCCCCTGGCCATGTCACTGAAGCTTTGCCCGGCCCTCACACCCCTGGCCATGACACTGAAGCTTTGCCCGGCCCTCACACCCCTGGTCATGTACCTAAAGTGGTGCTCGGCCCTCACACCCCGGGTCAAAGCACTAAAGGGGTGCCTGGCCCCCTTTACCCCGGGTCATGGCACTGATGAGGTGACCGGCATTCACACCCCTGGCCATGGCACTGAAGCTTTGCCCGGTCCTCACACCCCGATTCATGGCACTGAAACGGTGACCCGGCCCTCACACTCCGGGCCATGGTGCTGGAGGGTTGTCAGGCCCTGACGCATCCGGGTCATGACACTGAAGGGGTGTCCGGCCCTCACACCCTAGGCCATGGTGCTGGAGGGGTGCCCGGCCCTCACACCCCGGGTCATGTCACTGAAGGGGTGTCCTTCCCTCACACCCCTGGGGTCATGGCACTGAAGGGGTGCTTGAAGCTTCACACCCCGGGTCATGGCACTGAAGGGGTGCCTGGCCCTCACACACCGGGTCATGGGGCTGGAGGGGTGCCCGGCCTTCACACCCCGGGTTATGTCACTAAAGGGGTGCCCGGCCCTCACACCCCAGTTCATGTCACTGAAGGGGTGCACGGCCATGACACCCCGGGTCATGGACCTAAAGGGGTGCCCGGCCCTCACACCCCGGGTCATGGTGTTGATGGGGTGCCCGGCCCTCACACCCCGGTTCATGTCACTGAAGGGGTGCCCGGCCCTGACACCCCGATTCGTGACACTGAAGGGGTGCCCGGCCCTCACACCCCGGGTCATGGCACTGAAGGGGTGCGCGGCCCTCACACCCCGGGTCATGGTGCTGGAGGGGTGCCCGACCCTCATACCCAGGGTCATGTCACTGAAGGGGTGCCCGGCCCCACCCCGGTCTGTGACACTGAAGGTGCCCGGCCCCTCACACCCCGGGTCAAGTGGCAGGCACTGGAAGGGTGCCTGGCCCCCACACACCTCGGGTCATGTCACTGAAGGTGCCCGGCCCTCTCACCCCGATCTGTGACACTGAAGGGTGCCCGCCCTTACACCCCCGGTCATGGCACTGACGGGGTGCCCGCCTCACACCCCCGGTCATGGTGCTGAAGGGGTGCCTGGCCTCACACCCCTGGGGTCATGGTGCTGAGGGTGTCGGACCTTCACATCCCAGGTCATGTCACAAGGGGTACCCGCCTCACACCCCCGGGTCATGTCACTGAAGGTGCACGGCCATGACACACTCCTAGTCATGGACCTAACAGGTGCCCGGCCCTCGCCAACCTGGGTCATGGAGTTGAAGCGGTTCCCGCCCCTCACACCCCGAAGTCATGGTGCTGGATGGGGTGCCTGTCTCACACCCCAAGGATTCCCTGTCACTGAAATCGAGCCTGGCCCTAAACACCCTGGGTCATGGTGCTGAAGGGGTGCAGCCCTCACACCCCTGATTCATTTCACTGAAGGTTGCCCTAACCTCACACCCCAGGTCATGAAGGGGCACTGATCTCACACCCCTGCCCGTGCATTGTAGTGCCCGGCCTCACACCCCCCTGCTTCTAATGGCACTGGAAAGGGGTGCCTGGCCTCACACCCCGGGTCATGGCACTGGAAGGGGTGCCTGGGCCCTCACTTCCCGGGTCATGGTGCTGGAGGTGCCTGGCCTTCGCTACACCCCGGGTCATGTCACCAAGGGGGTGCCTGCCCTCACACCCCGGTCATGTCACTGGTGCACGCGACAACCCGGTCATGGTGCTGAAGGGTGCACGGCCATGACACCCCGGGTCATGGTGCTGAAGGGGTGCCCGGCCCTCACACCCCGGGTCATGTCACTGAAGGGGTGCCCAGCTCTCACACTCCGGGTCATGGCACTGAAGGGGTGCCTGGCCCCACACCCCGTGTGATGGTGCTGAAGGGGTGTCAGGCCCTTACACCCCGGGTCATGTGAAAGGGTGCCCGGCTCTCACACCCCGTTTTATGTCACTGAAGGGGTGCCCGGCCCTAAAACCCCGGTTCATGTCACTTATGGGGTGCCCGGCCCTCACACTCCGGGTCTTGTAAAGGGGTGCTCGATCCTCACACCCTGGTTCAAAGCACTGGATGGGTGCTCGGCACTCACACGCCGTTTCATGGCACTTAAGGGGTGCCCGGCCCTCACACCCCGGGTCATGGCACTGATGAGGTGCCCGGCATTCACACCCCTGGACATGTCACTGAAGCTTTGCCCGGCCCTCAAACCCCTGGTCATGTACCTAAAGTGGTGCCCGGCCCTCACACCCCGATTCATGGCACTGAAAGGGTGCCCGGCCCTCACACTCCAGGCCATGGTGCTGGAGGGGTGTCAGGCCCTGACACATCCGGGTCATGACACTGAAGGGGTGCCCGGCCCAAACACCCCAGGCCATGGTGCTGGAGGGGTGCCCGGCCCTCACACCCGGGTCATGTCACTGAAAGGGTGCCCGACCCTCACACCCTGGGTCATGGTGCCTAAGGGGTGCCCAGCCCTCACACCCCGATTCATTTCACTGAAGGGGTGCCTGACCCTCACACCTCAAGTCATGTGAAGGGGTACCCGGCCCTCACACCCCGGTTTGCAGCACTTTAGGGGTGCCCGGCCCTCACACCCCGTTTCATGGCACTGAAAGGGTGCCCGGCCCTCACACCCCGGGTCATGGCACTGAAGGGGTGCTTTGTCCTCACACCCCATGGCATGGTGCTGAAGGGGTGCCAGGCCCTCACACCCCGGTTCATAACACTGTAGGGATGCCCTGCCCCCACACCCCGTTTCATGTCACTGAAGGGGTGCCCGGCCCTAAAACCCCGGTTCATGTCACTTATGGGGTGCCAGGCCCTCACACTCCGAGTCATGGTGCTGGAGGGGTGCCCAGCCCTGACACCCCGGGTCTGGTGAAGGGGTGCCCTACCCTCACACCCTGGTACAAAGCAATGTATGGGTGCCCTGCACTCACACCCCGTTTCATGGCACTTAAGGGGTGCCCGTTCCACACACCCCGGGTCATGGCACTGATGAGGTGCACGGCCCTCACACCCCTGGCCATGGCACTGTAGCTTTGCCCGGCCCTCACACCCCTGGTCATGGCACTGAAGGGGTGCCTGGCTCTCACACCCCGGGTCATGGTGCTGGAGGGGTGCCCGGCCCTCATACCCCGGGCCATGGTGCTGGAGGGGTGTCAGGCCCTGACACATCCGGGTCATGACACTGAAGGGGTGCCCGGCCCTCACACCCCAGGCCATGGTGCTGGAGGGGTGCCCGGCCCTCACACCACGGGTCATGTCACTGAAAGGGTGCCCGGCCTTCACACCCCGGGCCATGGTGCTGGAGGGGTGCCCGGACATCACACCACGATTCATGGCACTGAACGGGTGCCCGGTCCTCACACCCTTGGTTATGTCACTGAAGGGGTGCCAAGCCCTCACACCCAGGGTCATTTCAGTAAAGCGGTGCCCTGCCATCACACCCCAGGTCATGTCACTGAAGTGGTGCCCAGCCCTCACACCCCGGGTCATGGCACTGATGAGGTGCCCGGCCCTCACACCCCTGGCCATGGCACTGAAGGTTTGCCCGGCTCTCACACCCCTGGTCATGTACCTAAAGTGGTGCCCGGACCTCACACCCCGGGTCATAGCACTAAAGGGGTGCCCGGCCCTCAAACCACGGGTCATGGCACTGGCGGGAGCCTGGCCCCTCACCCCGGCCATGGTGCTGAAGGGTGCCCTCACACCTGGGTCATAATCAATACTAGAAACATGGTGCCCGCCTCACCTCCCCGGGTCATGTCACTGAAGGGGTGCCTGGCTCACACTCGGTCATGGCACTGAACAGGTGCTCGGCCTCACACCTGTGGGTCATAGAGCAGGGGTGCCCGGCCCTCACACCCCGTTTCATGGCACTCAAAGGGTGCCCGGCCCTCACACCCGGGTCATGGCACTGAAGGGGTGCCTGGCCCTCACTCCCCAGGTCATGGTGCTGGAGGAGTGCCCGGCCTTCACACCCAGGGTCATGTCACTAAAGGGGTGCCCGGTCCTCACACCCCGGGTCATGTCACTGAAGGGGTGCACGGCCATGACACCCCGGGTCATGGACCTAAAAGGGTGCCCGGCCCTAACACCCCGGGTCATGGTGCTGATGGGGTGCCCGGCCCTCACACCCCGGGTCATGTCCCTGAAGGGGTGCCCGGCCGACACACGCCGGGTCATGTCACTGAAGGGGTGTCTTGCCCTCACACCCCGGGCCATGGTGCTGGATGGGTGCCGGGCCCTCACACCCCGGCTCATGGTGATGAAGGGGTGCCCGGCCCTCACACCCCGATTCATGGCACTGAAAGGGTGTCCAGCTCTCACACCCCGGTTCGCAGCACTGAAGGGGTGCCCGGCCCTCACACTCCGGGTCATGGCACTGAAGGGGTGCCCGGCGCTCACACCCCGGGTCATGGTGCTGGAGGGGTGCCCGGCCCTCACACCTTGGGTCATGTCACTGAAAGGGTACCCGGCCCTCACACCCAGGTTCATCTCACTGAAGGGGTGCCCAGCTCTCACACTCCGGGTCATGGTGCTGAAGGGGTGCCCAGCCCTTACACCCCGGGTCATGTGAAAGGGTGCCCGGCCCTCACACCCCGGTTCATAACACTATAGGGGTGCCCTGCCCCCACACCCCGTTTCATGCCAGTGAAGGGGTGCCCGGCCCTCATACCCCGGGTCATGGCACTGAAGTGGTTGCTGGCCCTCACACCCCGGGTCATGTGAAAGGGGTGTCCTTCCCTCACACCCCGGGCGACGGTGCTGGATTGGTGCCCGGACCTCACACCCCGGGTCATGTCACTGAAGGGGTGCCCGGCCCTCACACCCCGGGTCATGGCACTGAAGGGGTGCCTAGCCCTCACACCCCGGGTCATGGTGCTGGACGGGTGCCCGGCACTCACACCCCGGGTCATGGTGCTGGAGGGGTGCCCGGCCTTCACACCCCGGGTCATGTCACTAAACGGGTGCCCGGCCCTCACACCCTGGGTCATGTCACTGAAGGGGTGCACGGCCATGACACCCAGGGTCATGGACCTAAAGGGGTGCCCGGCCCTCACACCCCGGGTCATGGTGCTGATGGGATGTCTGCCCCTGACACCCCTGGTTCATAAAACATTGAAGGGGTGCCCGGCCCTCACACCCCTGGGATTCAGACACTGAAGGGGTGCCTGGCCCTCACACCCCGGGTCAGGCACCAAGGTGCCTGCTCACACCCCAGTCATGGTGCTGGGCGTGCCTGGCCCCCACCCAGGGTCATGTCACTGAAGGTGCCCGGCTCACCCCTGATTCGTGACACTGCTGGGCGCCTGGCCCTCACACCCTGGGTCATGGCACTGAAAGGGTGCCCGGCCCTCACACCCTGGGTCATGTCACTGAAGGGGTGCCCGGCCCTCACACCCCGATTCGTGACACTGAAGGGGTGCCCGGCCCTCACACCCCGGGTCATGGCACTGAAGGGGTGCCCGGCCATCACACCCCGGGTCATGGTGCTGAAGGGGTGCCTGGCCCTCACACCCCGGGTCATGGTGCTGGAGGGGTGCCCGGCCTTCACATCCCAGGTCATGTCACAAAAGGGGTACCCGGCCCTCACACCCCGGGTCATGTCACTGAAGGGGTGCACGGCCATGACACCCCTGGTCATAGACCTAAAGCGGTGCCCGGCCCTCACACCCCGGGTCATGGAGTTGAAGCGGTTCCCGGCCCTCACACCCCGGGTCATGGTGCTGATGGGGTGCCCGGCCCTCACACCCTGATTCTTGTCACTGAAATCGAGCCCGGCCCTAACACCCTGGGTCATGGTGCTGAAGGGGTGCGCAGCCCTCACACCCCGATTCATTTCACTGAAGGGGTGCCCGAACCTCACACCCCAGGTCATGTGAAGGGGTACCCGGCTCTCACACCCCGGTTCGCAGCACTGTAGGGGTGCCCGGCCCTCACACCCCGTTTCATGGCACTGAAAGGGTGCCCGGCTCTCACACCCCGGGTCATGGCACTGAAGGGTGCCTGGCCCTCACTTCCCGGGTCATGGTGCTGGAGGGGTGCCCGGCCTCACCCCTGGGTCAAATACTGAAAGGTGCACGGCCGCGACACCCCGGGTCATGGTGCTGAAGGGGTGCCCGGCCCTCACACCCCGGGTCTTGTCACTGAAGGGGTGCCCAGCTCTTACACTCCGGGTCATGGCACTGAAGGGGTGCCTGGCCCTCACAACCCGTGTGATGGTGCTGAAGGGGTGTCAGGCCCTTACACCCCGGGTCATGTGAAAGGGTGCCCGGCTCTCACACCCCGTTTCATGTCACTGAAGGGGTGCCCGGCCCTAAAACCCCGGTTCATGTCACTTATGGGGTGCCCGGCCCTCACACTCCGGGTCATGGTGCTGGAGGGGTATCCAGCCCTGACACCCCGGGTCTTGTAAAGGGGTGCTCGACCCTCACACCCTGGTTCAAAGCACTGTATGGGTGATCGGCACTCACACGCCGTTTCATAGCACTTAAGGGGTGCCCGGCCCTCACACCCCGGGTCATGGCACTGATTAGGTGCCCGGCATTCACACCCCTGGACATGGCCCTGAAGCTTTGCCCGGCCCTCACACCCCTGGTCATGTACCTAAAGTGGTGCCCGGCCCTCACACCCCGATTCATGGCACTGAAAGGGTGCCCGGCCCTAACACCCCTGGCCATGGTGCTGGAGGGGTGCCCGGCCCTCACACCCGGGTCATGTCACTGAAAGGGTGCCCGGCCCTCACAACCCCGGGCCATGGTGCTGGAGGGGTGTCCGGCCTTCACACCCCGGGTCATGTCACTAAAGGGGTGCCCGGCCCTCACACCCCGGGTCATGTCACTGAAGGGGTGCACGGCCATGACACCCCGGATCATGGACCTAAAGGGGTGCCCGGCCCTCACACCCCGGGTCATGGGGTTGAAGCGGCCCCGGCCCTCACACCCAGGGTCATGGTGCTGATGGGGTGCCCGGCCCTCACACCCCGGTTCGCAGCACTGTAGGGGTGCCCGGCCCTGACACCCTGTTTCATGGCACTGAAAGGGTGTCCGGCCCTCACACCCCGATTCATGACACTGAAGGGGTGCGCGGCCCTCACACCCCGGGTCATGGCTCTAAAGGGGTGCCCGGCCGTCACACCCCGGATCATGTCACTGAAGGGGTGCCCAGCCCTCACACCCCGGGTCATGTCATTAAGGCGGTGCCCGGCACTCACACCCTGGGTCATGTCACTGAAGTGGTGCCCGGCCCTCACACCCCGTGTCATGGCACTGATGAGGTGACCGGCCCTCACACCCCTGGCCATGGCACTGAAGGTTTGCCCGGCCCTCACACCCCTGGTCATGTACCTAAAGTTGTGCCCGGCCCTCACACCCCGGGTCATAGCACTAAAGGGGTGCCCTTCCCTCATACCCCGTGTCATGATGCTGGAGGGGTGCCCGGCCTTCACACCCCGGGTCATATCACTGAAAGGGTGCCCGGCCCTCACACCCTGGGTCATGTCACAGAAGGGGTGTCCGGCCCTCACACCCCGGGCCATGGTGCTGGATTGATGCCTGGCCCTCTTGCAGGTCGCCAGTGCTGAGGGGTGTCCAGCCTCACACCCCGGTCCATAGCACTAAGGGTGCAGCCCTCACACCCAGTTCGTGACACTGAAGGGTGCCGACTCACACACCCAGGTCATGTCACTGAAGGTGCTTGGCCCTCTCCACACAGGGTCGTGGCACTGAAGGGGTGCCCAGCCCTCACACCCAGGGTCATGGCACTGAAGGGGAGCCCGGCCCTCACACCCCGGGTCATGGTGCTGAAGGGGTGCCCGGCCCTCACACCCCGGGTCATATCACTGAAGTGGTGCCCAGCCCTCACACCCCGGGTCATGGCACTGATGAGGTGCCCGGCCCTCACACCCCGGGTCATGTCACTGAAGGGGTGCCCGGCCCTCACACCCCGGGTCATGGCACTGAATAGGTGCCTGGCCCTCACACACCGGGTCATGGTGCTGAGCCCAGGGTGCCTGCCTTCACACCCAGTCATGTCACTAAAAGTGCCAGTCCTCACACCCAGGTCATGTCACTGAAGGGTGCCGACCCCTCACACCCCAGGTCATGTGAAGGGGTACCCGGCCCTCACACCCCGGTTCGCAGCACTGTAGGGGTGCCCGGCCCTCACACCCCGTTTCATGGCACTCAAAGGGTGCCCGGCCCTCACACCCGCGTCATGGCACTGAAGGGGTGCCTGGCCCTCACTCCCCAGGTCATGGTGCTGGAGGGGTGCCCGGCCTTCACACCATGGGTCATGTCACTAAAGGGGTGCCCGGTCCAAACACCCCGGGTCATGTCACTGAAGGGGTGCACGGCCATGACACCCCGGGTCATGGACCTAAAAGGGTGCCCAGCCCTAACACCCCGGGTCATGGTGCTGATGGGG
>NW_024721005.1:450000-549452 GCF_018991925.1 Homarus americanus | reverse complement strand
CCTTCAATCTACAGAAAAATGTTGGTTGATACCTGGCACACAGGTTCAGACAGTCTGTCAGACTTCGCCCTCGTGTGCGTCACTCGTCAATGTAATGTATTTTCTTTTGGTGCTAATAAAGAGTTTAGTGGGTAACGTTAACTTTCTTGGCTGTAATAGATACAAAATTTAACCACCAGGTAAAATATTAAGTAGTGATATACAGAAAAATAATAGTGGGCTCATATAATATGGATGGTTAAATAAGGAAGGTGGTGGAAAGAGTGCATCTCCAAGGTGCCATTAACAAACCTGTGTGTGTGTGTGTGTGTGTGTGTGTGTGTGTAACCGAGATGTATATACTGTATTATGATTCTGGTCCACAACAAATGTATTGTCAACTTTTAAAGCCCTGAATTATTTCATATTCAGGGTTAGTCTTTAATATGAGAAAATTTATCCATTTTGCAGTGATAGATTACACTGGGGAACAAAATTCAACTTTTTGTCAGTTGCATACATTTTGAAACCTGTTTCTGGGTAAATTGAGGTCACTAATTTCAAATATGGCACCGGTTTTTTTCTATCGGGTCTAGTTTTGTTGCGGTGAGTTACCTACCATTTACTACTATATATAGTTAGACTACCATATACTACTGCTAAAAATCTAAACCAGCACACAGAGAGGAATTACCAAACACGTAGAATTAATTTTTAATTACTTTAATTTACCTTGACAAGCATATTTTGGATTCATCAGTTGCTTTTGTGAACTATGCCAGATTTATTCAGGCACAAACTTGCGTTTAAGGGACTGTCTTGAGTATCGCCTCTCAGTGCAGTCTCGCTGAATGCTCCAGCAATAGTCCGCCATCATGTGAATATCCCAGTGACCTTGATACCTGTCTTCCATGACTTTGATATCCTGGTGAAAGCGTTCACCTTGCTCATCACTCACGTCCCCCAAGTTTGCCGGAAACAGTTCAAGATGACTGTTCAGGAAATGCATCTCAATGCTCATGTTGCAACCTAACACATGGAAACTTTCCATCAAAGATTCAACGAGCTTTTTATAGTGCTCTGATTTACCGTTTCCAAGAAAGTTCCTTACAACAGAAACGAATGCTCCCCATGCATTTCTCTCAACATCAGTCATGGAATGAGTGAAGGCTTGGTCTTTAATCAGCGTCCTAATTTGAGGGTCGTCGAAAATACCTGCTTTGAGTTTCATAAGGCCCAGCTTGATGTGAAGGGGCGGGAAAACAATTTTTTCACGTTCCACTAGGGGTTCATAAATGATGTTCTTTTCCCCAACATTGAGGCTTTCCCTAACTGGCCATTCCTTCTGAATCCAGTGTCTGTCTTTGGCTCTGCTGTCCCAGAGGCAGATAAAGCAAAGAAATTTTGTATACCCACCTTGCTGTCCTAGCAAAAAATTGACCATTTTTAGATCAACACAGATGATCCATTTGTGTTCTTCATATTTGAGTAGCTCCAAAACCGTTTTGATGTGTTCATATTTTTCTTTCAGGTGTACTGAGTGTCCTATGGGTATTGCACCAAAGATGTTGCCAATATGTAATAAAACACACTTCAGACTCCGCTTAGAGCTATCTATAAAGAGGCGCCACTCTTTCGGATCATAACCTGGAGCTCCCATCGCGGTGACTAATCCAGAAATATCACAACAGTAGACGAAGTCAAATTTAGAATCAAAGAACTGTAAGAGGTTCTTTTCTCTGTTGCGAAACAATGTTACCTTTGTGTCTATTTTCAACAAGTTTTTATCTTTTAACCGTGAAGCCAGCAATTCTGACAGCTTTTTAGACAGACCCAGATCTCGAACTAAGTCAATGAGTTCTGCTTGGCTAAATGTTTGCGGTTCTGTTGATATGCCTGCAAAATCTGAGTCACTATTTCTGTTAGTTGACTCCTCTGTGACCTCAGTATCATATTCACTGTCAGATTCAACGGAAGCAAGTTGAGTGCTTATTACCTCCCTTTGCTATTTTCAGAATCTGTGACCTGATATGTAAATTGCCGCGTAGCATCAAAACTAGACCTGATCTGCACAAACGAATGCCATTTTCAGAATCTGTGATCTCAAATCTACCAGAATCAAGTGTCAGAACTCATGCAACCGAAAGTGTGTTCCCCAGTGTTATTGACTTGTTTAATACACTCACACTGACATACAGATATCGTCTACAGCCAAGTTCCGTCAACCCTTAACCCGTGAAATTAACTCATAATAAACTCTGTTGAAGGTGTTCTGTGTCACCAGTTAACCTCGCTTAAGGGCTAAATGTTGAATTGAACATCAAATAGTGATGATGCCTTTTTCCAGCAATTAATCTTTGCCTGGCCCGAAAAAGTAGATCTAAATATAAACATTGCCCAACAACAGTTATACTTGGAGACACAAAAGCCTTCTCAAGTATTAATGATGATGGTCTGCCCAAACTCCAGATAATCTCCCCAATATTGTATGGTTAGTTATACTGCCTGGTTTGGGGTGAATAAACAGAGCACAACAGACGAACAGCACAGATGATGATAATAGTCGCTGTCCAAACTTTACGGAGAGGTATAAATGTCAGGTAATGGCATACTGTACAACGGAATATTCCTGCACAGTTTCCTGATAATTAAAGACAAAATTGAATGATGACTCAATGTTGCTGATAAAAATAAATAAAATAAAGGGAACACTGCATAATGATGTATCATACTGACCATAGAGTACCCTAACTATAGAGTACTATAACTATTGAATACTATAACTATCGAGTACTATAACTATAGAGTACCCTAACTATAGAGTACTATAACTATTGAATACTATAACTATCGAGTACTATAACTATAGAGTACCCTAACTATAGAGTACCATAACTATAGAGTACTATAACTATAGAGTACTATAACTATAGAGTACCCTAAATATAGAGTACCCTAACTATAGAGTACCCTAACTATAGAGTACCATAACTACAGAGTACCATAACTATAGAGTACCATAACAATAGAGTACCCTAACTATAGAGTACCCAAACTATAGAGTACCCTAACTATAGAGTACAATAACTACAGAGTACCATAACTTTAGATGACCATAACTATAGAGTACCATATTTAGAGGTACCCTAAGTATAGAGTACCCTAACTATAGAGTACCCTAACTATAGAGTACCCTAACTATAGAGTACTATAACTATAGAGTACCCTACCTACAGAGTACCATAACAATAGAGTACCTTAACTATAGAGTACCCAAACTATAGAGTACCCTAACTATAGAGTACAATAACTTCAGAGTACCATAACTTTAGATGACCATAACTATAGAGTACCATATTTAGAGGTACCCTAAGTATAGAGTACCCTAACTATAGAGTACCCTAACTATAGAGTACCCTAACTATAGAGTACTATAACTATAGAGTACCCTACCTACAGAGTACCATAACTATAGAGTACCCTAACTATAGAGTACCCTAACTACAGAGTACAATAACTACAGAGTACCATAACTATAGATTACCGTAACTATAGAGTACCGTAACTATAGATTACCGTAAATATAGAGTACCATAACTATAGAGTACCGTAACTATAGAGTACCATAACTTTGGAGTACCCTAACTATAGAGTATCCTATATCTATATGAGAGACGGTTAAGGGTCTATTTTTAAAGTTTATATAAGGAGTGGCATAGAATTTACTGGACTCTTGTTTGAAATATTGGAATTCGGTGATTCAATAAAGTAACTTAGTGTTTCGATGTAAGGACTCAACCTTCAAGACCAGCAATTTGATGTTTCAACTTACTGATTCAGTATTTCAGCCCAGTGCCTCAGTGATTCATTTGGCTATTTCCGCCGTTTTATATTCTTATTTATCTTGGTAAAAAAAAATGACTTTCCGATCACGTGCTCAGTCGTAACACCTTTCGCGTATCCCTGTCGCTCGGAACAAAACTCGCATAGCAAAGATGGCGGGTCGTCCAAAAGTGCTGTCATTTTAAGTTTTTTATTGAGATTCGATGGACGTCTGAAGTCCCACAACACTCTGCACTCCATCACTTTATCAACAGGGGAAGTTTCAGAGTTCCCTGTCCCAATAATAATTCGTAAGGCTTGAGAATCCACGCTGGCCACACTCACTGGATGTAAACAAAAGTCAATTGAAATATTATCTGCAATATTAATTTGTATGTAAATTAAAATAACTTAGAATTGCTTCCCAGTACTATGTTTCAATAAAACTAATGCCTTTCAATTATAAATATTATAAAACGTCAATTGGACTCCAGCTGTAATCAAATCTGACCAAGAACGGCGGGATCTTCGTTTTCTCCCGAGAAATGCGGATCTTTGCCCGTTGTCTTCACCCTTTAGTGAGATCGTATTAAGTGAATACAGTTTCTCCATAAATATTAATAAAAGATGGCAGAAAGAGAGGAAAAATATCAATTCCTTTTTATTATTTACTTGCTCATAAAATACATAATACACTCACACCATATTTAAAAAATATATATTTCTTATGAATTGTTAGTTTAACATCCAAAGACAAATAAAGTGAAAAGAAAGAATACATTTATTTTGATGGCCAGTATACGAGGAAGGCGCTAATATAAGACTTGTGACCGTCAGCAGTTCGGTAATTATGATGGGTGTGTTTAGACACAGTTTTGTATGCTGATTACTTTCACTTCTATGAATTTCTAGATATAGACGAGTTAAAATATAGACTAGGTTAGGTTAGCACATGATTTCCGCCATTTTTATATTTTTCCCAACATACTACAATATTCCCTAATAAAATCAGTGAAAACTTAGTATTGTTAAACCCATTTTCAATGAAAAACAGCGGACGGTCACCCTTGGAAGGCTGTACTTTGTGTTGTGTGAAAATAATTTTCAAGTCAGGTTCACATCTTACGAATCAGGTTCAGACGGTCGGCTTCGGTCTCTCAGAACAAGTTGGGCGTCTTGTGCAGCTTCCATCTTGTCTACGTCGACACCCAAGGGAATTTTGGATCTAAAGCAAAGACTGTGGTCACACTGCGGCGTCACCGACCTAGGTATTAATTTTACTTATTTGTAATTTATTTCTACGTTATTCACTGTGAGGAGAACTCATTTAGTTTACTTTCTTTAGCTGTAACACAAAAATTGGTGGTAAAATTGACGTATGGATATCGGCTTTATGTTTAATTACTTAACCTCAACAAATGTAATAACAAACACGAGTAATTAAACTAATATATAATGCATAACGTAAAGAAGTCAGGTATAATTTTGATTTAAGTTAATAATATTTGATAAATAAGTAAATCATTCGGTGTTTACTCCACAGAGTCTTTAACAGGTGATGAATATTATTTATCTTCAATTACTCGACAAAGTAAAAAGTTTGCTTGAACTGTTTTTTCTACTTAATTTAAATTGATGCTGAATTTATATGTTTATTCTTTAATAATATTAAAATAAAGCAATATATTTCTAACGTGCAATAACAGGTGGGGAATGATCAAGAGAGAAGACTAACCTGCGGGAGGAAGTACGGGAGTGGCTGAAGAAGAGTTCGGCCTGGGGGATAGTCTGGGGCAGTGCTACACCTGCAGTCTCTGGCAGCAGGAGCGTGGACACCCCAGCTACCAGTGACAAACCGCCGAACACTAGCAACGGTGCCCTCTTGTGCCACTCTCCCTGTAACACAGTACAGTATAGTACAGATACAGTTCTCTCCATGGGTAATAATTTAGAGAACTATCTCTTCAAAAGCAACAACTTCAAGAAAATTGTATATAGAATTTTTTTTTCTTATCGTTGGATTACCCCCCAAACATCCCCCCCCCCCCACCCCCACACAAAAAAGTGGATGAATTGCAAGTTTGGAAGTTTCCTAATTATGTTTTTCTCTAGTTTCATTAAGAGTAAATATGATCGTGCTCTTCCTTTTTTTGACAATGAGGTAGGATAAAATGACACCTTGACGAAATTTAACCTAAAATAATGCACTTCCATGCAAGGTTAGGTTAGGTTAGATTATGAAATTGTGAATTGTCGAATCTCTACAAAGTGTTCTTGATTATCAAAAAATATATTCAGTGTTCGGGGGTTTGTTAAGGCTTTCATAGCACCCACACCCACGAGGAACCTTAACCAATCAATAATTTCTTGGACGGCTAAAATAACTGACGTGTTTCACAGACAAACAGAAAGTTGTCGAAATATACACAAGCAGCTCTCTTCGCACTGCACTTATTTTATAGGGCTTATGAAAGATTATACTGCATATACCATGTGTCTTATGGTGATATCTTAAAATATTTTTTTTTTTGTAGGTTTGTTAAATAAGGAAGTTCCTGTAAAACATACTACAACTCGTCCCCTTGGGAATTTAGTCAGTTTTACGTTGATAAATTCTTATAATTGAAGCGCTATAGACGTCTAAAGAAACCTATCCCAGGTTCTGTTAGACATTTATTGTGGAATGATGTCTATTTCTCTTTACAAATATTAAAATCATTGACAGGAAAAAGAAATACTTGTGAAAAATTTCCACACCTGCTTTCGAAAGGAATGTAAATGGTTTGAAATTTAGACAATTTCGTTAAAAATATTCGACCTCTGGAAAACGACTATCAAACGAATACCGAAGCTGAAGCAACTTTACTATGGTTGGAATATGACGTCACCAAGCAGAACACTCACGCACTCCTCATAAGCTGTGGGTAAACATCAAATAATTATTTCCTAAATTTATGTAACTTTTCAAAATCTAAAGTTTGTTTGGTGGTCGTAAATTATAAAGATACTGAAAAAAATGGAAGAACTTAAAAAAACAGGTGAGTAACCTAGTAAATAGTACAGGTATCTGTTAGAGAATTCATTCAGTGTTTATCCTTGACACAATACCAGATAAACGATGGAGGGAGAGAGGAAGATAGCGACTCCGCCCAAAGTCTCGGCCAAGGCAACGCCCTGACCCCGCACCACCGTGGGAAACACCTCCGGGCAATACTGCAGAGTGATGTAGTAGGCTCCTGTGATGGTCGCCCGCCCCACCAGTGCCACCGTCAGCACCAGCCACTCCATATCTATTGGAAGAGCACATTGTAGGCACCACACAGCTGAAAGTCCTCCACACCACCATCACTCACCTGTTGGTATCATCACAAACTCACACACCGGTAAGTACCGCTCACTTGTAGATATCAGACACACACCTTTAGAACCACACCACCGCCACACGGAGATGACAAACCACTGCAGAGATCGTGAACTCATCTACAGGGTTCTCTCATCACCACCACACACCTTCCGGCACGGCAGCGTAGATGAAGCCAGCGGTGCTGGAGAGGAAGAAGGCGGCGGTAAGGGGAAGACGTCGTCCCAGGCGGTGGATGAGCCAGGGAACGCACCACGACGGCACCTCCACCACCGCCCCCAACAGGTAGCTCATGAACATGTTGCTTCCCAGATTCACCGTGTTCTGACAGTGGCCGTAGAAACACATACAGGCCAGCATCCTGTGGCAGCAAGGGTGAGGAGGCGATTGAAAAAATGGTCCCTTCATGATCTTGATAGGCCCTAACCTAACCTAACTAAGGATTTAGGATTGGAGAATGGCCCTGATGGGGTACTGATGGCCCCAAGCTATAGTGATGGACTAGTGCCCATTTGGAAGCAGAGAATGTGAGGTGCTATGATAATTAACACAAGCTAGGCGCTGCCTTACAGCTAATGTGGCACTACGCGCGTTTCCGTATTGTCTTGCCCCAACAGGAATGGTCAAACTCAGCCATAATAAACGTTGATCTAAATTATTTGTTTTCTGATTTATATCTGATCTCATGAAGTTTTAACTCATATCTGGTTTTCTCTTGTGTCCTGGAGACTGCTACATAATATATATTTTTCGAACAATGAGTTTTGTAGGTGAATACAGTATACTCTTAAGAGACGTTTACCGTCATAAAAAAATTACCACCATAACCATCACCTGCTCCAACTTGATACCACGAGAAGAAACTGTTTCACGAAGCTACTCGACCCCAATGAGCACCGATTCAGAACCAGTTTCCCATCCGACTATGAGACCAGTTTCCCATCCAACTATGAGACCAGTTTCCCGTCTGACTATGAGACCGAGGTATCGAGGCAAGGGTGTCTTCCTGGTAATCTCAGTAGCTCACTGGCTCGGTCTTTTCTCTGCGGCCTACGGTGTTCCACTTCACTCGGGGTGTGAACGACGAATTGTATTAAGGACTACTGCTGGTGGTGGTGTGGTTGGTTTGATGGTAGTGGTCTACGGAGTTAATCTCTGGTTCCTTGTGGTTGGCCATCGAATCCTAGACTTGCTACCTGAGCTGCCATCTCTATCAGGTTTTGGTGTTGTTAAATATAGTGTGTGAAATTAATGTTTAAATTAAGAATAATCGGGGAATATTCTGGTGTGTTTTGATAGATGCATAGTTGTTACTTTTGTTTTGATAATTGCATGTATTGTTTTACTTGTGCTATGTAATACACCTAATAACTTATCTTAATCAATACTTAATATAAATGTTATTAAATTACTGGATTTACATAATAATCTTCTTATCCCTTTCATGAACTTAAATTTGTCTGTCACAAACAGTGATTCTTGTGTGTATTCTCCTTACTTGCTGCATCCATGTATTTCAACCCCTAGATTATTCACTCTGCATTTTTACGTGTCAACTTTGCTTTTCTTCAATGTTGTGGGTAACAAGGAGAGACATCACACTGTGCCCTTCAAATATTTGAGTATATAAATGACTTGTTAATTATTTTTCAGACTAAAGATCATATCGCCTAGTTTACCAGACGACAAATTCATCTTCAGGTACTTACCATACCACCAGCACCAGCAGGATGTTCTTGCGGAGGTTAGGATACTTCACGGCATCGATGATCGACCGACTCGTTTCGTTGTCTTTGTCTCTTCTCTCCGTCTGATCGTCGTGCTGGTCGTTGTTAGTGTCAGTGAGGAACTGCGTGAACAATTCCTCTGGCAGACGGTGACTGTTCACCTTGGCCACCGTAGAAAGCTGGGCTCGAGCAGCCTCGCTCTTCCCTCCAGCTATCAGCCAGGACGAAGACTCTGGGATCCACCTGTAATTTTGGTATAGTCAGGTATAAGTTTCAAGCTTGTGAGCACTACAAGGCATTCTAAATGTGATGTAACAAAAAATATGTACAATACCGTAAAACTCTCCCCATATTGGCAATTGAAATTGTTTCTATACCTGTAATATAAACACAGGTAAATTAATGTAAAAAATACTTCACTTCTTGTGCCGGTGTCGAACAGTTGGTAATCGGGGAGCTTATACGCTAGACAACGATGGGATTAAAAGCTACTCCACCTTAACTACTGTCTAGCTGAAGGTTCACCGCACACCACTGCGTGACTCAGAGAGTAGGTTTAGTCCCCACACACCCGGGTCCAAGACAGCTTTTATTCAGATTCCCGGCACAAAGGTGTTGTCAGTATATGAGAATGAATAATATTAATGCAACAAGAGAAGCAGCACCTACTTGTAAGCCAGCAAGAGGACTAGAGGAGGAATGCCACTCATGAGAGCAAGGGTGTACCAGTCCCAGACGACCAAGGCGAGAGCTGCAGCTAGGATAGAGGCGATGGTGTAGCTCATCATGATGGTCAGCAGCGGCACCACACGACTCTCTCGCCCACAGTACTCCACCACTGTAACATATACTCCACCAGTACTCCACCGCTGTAACATATACTACACCAGTACTCCACCGCTGTAACATATACTACACCAGTACTCCACCACTGTAACATATACTCCACCAATACTCCACCGCTGTAACATATACTACACCAGTACTCCACCGCTGTAACATATACTACACCAGTACTCCACCGCTGTAACATATACTACACCAGTACTCCACCGCCGTAACGTATACTACACCAGTACTCCACCACTGTAACATATACTCCACCAGTACTCCACCACTGTAACATATACTCCACCAGTACTCCACCGCTGTAACGTATACTACACCAGCACTCCACCACTGTAACATATACTCCACCAGTACTCCACCGCTGTAACATATACTACACCAGTACTCCACCGCTGTAACGTATACTACACCCAGTACTCCACCACTGTAACATATACTCCACCAGTACTCCACCGCTGTAACATATACTACACCAGTACTCCACCACTGTAACATATACTCCACCAGTACTCCACCACTGTAACATATACTCCACCAGTACTCCACCGCTGTAACATATACTACACCAGTACTCCACCACTGTAACATATACTACACCAGTACTTCAACACTGTAACATATATTACACCAATACTCCACCACTATTACATATACTCTACCAGTACTCCACCACTGTAACATACACCAGTACTCCACCACTGTAACATATACTACACCAGTACTTCACCACTGTAACATACACCAGTACTCCACCAATGTAACATATACTACACCAGTCCTCCACCACTGTAACATATACTCCACCAGTACTCCACGACTGTAGCATATACTACACCAGTACTCCACCACTGTAACATATACTACACCAGTACTCCACCACTATAACATATACTACACTAGTACTCCACCACTGTAACCTATACTACACCAGTACTCCACCACTATAACATACTGTATACTACACCAGTACTCTCTACCACTGTAACATATACTACACCAGTACTTCACCACTGTTATATATACTCCACCAGTACTCCACCACTGTAGCATATACTCCACCACTGTAACATATACTACACCAGTACTAGACCACTGTAACATACACCAGCACTCCACCACTGTAACATACACCAGCACTCCACCACTGTAACATACACCAGTACTCCACCACTGTAACGTACACCAGCATCCACACTGCAACATACACCAGTACTCCACCACTGCAACATACACCAGTACTCCAATGCAACATACACCAGCAACATACACACATACACCAGTACTCCACCACTGCAACATACACCAGTACTCCACCACTGTAACATACACCAGTACTCCACCACTGTAACATACACCAGTACCACCACTGTACATACACCAGTACGCCACCACTGTAACATAATCCAACAGTACTCCACCACTGTAACATACACCAGCACTCCACCACTGTAACATACACCAGTACTCCACCACTGTAACATAATCCAACAGCACCACCACTGTAACATACACCACTCCACCACTGTAACGTACACCAGTACTCCACACTGCAACATACACCAGTACTCCACCACTGCAACATACACCAGCACTCCACCACTGCAACATAACCAGTACTCACCACTGTAACATACACCAGTACTCCACCACTGTAACGTACACCAGTACTCCACCACTGTAACATACACCAGTACTCCACCACTGTAACATACACCAGCATTCCACCACTGTAACATACACCAGTACTCCACCACTGTAACATACACCAGTACTCCACCACTGTAACGTACACCAGTACTCCACCACTGTAACATACACCAGTACTCCACCACTGTAACATACACCAGTATGCCACCACTGTAACATACACCAGTACGCCACCACTGTAACATAATCCAACAGTACTCCACCACTGTAACATACACCAGTACTCCACCACTGTAACATACACCAGTACGCCACCACTGTAACATAATCCAACAGTACTCCACCACTGTAACATACACCAGTACTCCACCACTGTAACATACACCAGTACAAACCACTGTAACATAATCCAACAGTACTCCACCACTGTGAATAATACCCCCACTAAACACATTGTGACGTGTACATTTTATATAAGCTCCAGCATGTACAGTAGTGTATTTCGATTTTTAAGAAGGGAGATAGATCACTATCCTCTAATTACCGTCCAATCAGTTTAACGACAATTGTAGGCAAATTGCTGGAAGCAATAATTTCAAACTCTATTCGAAATCACCTGGAGAAGCACAAATTGATCAATGATTCCCAGTATGGCTTCACAAGTACACGTTCATGTTTTACATATAAGAACATAAGAAAGTGGGATACTGCAGGAGGCCGACTGGCCCATACAGGGCAGATCCCTTTCACACCCATCCCAGCACTTCCATGTGCCTATCCAACTTCGTCTTGAAGCTTCCTAGCGTCCCCGATCCTACTATAGCACTCGGTAGCCTATTCCACATATCCACAACTCTATTACCAAACCAGTGCTTGCCTATATCCTTTCTGAATCGGAATTTATCTAATTTAAAGCCATTTGTTCTAGTTATTTCGTTATTACTGAGCTTCAGAACATCTTCCATTTTACCCTTGTGAATCCCACTTACCCACTTGTACACCTCTATCATATCTCCCCTAACTCTACGCCTCTCTAATGAATGTAAGCCTAAGCTTTTCAGTCTTTCTTCATATGGAAGGTTTCTAATATTATGGATCATTTTTGTCATTCTTCTTTGTACTCTCTCCAAAGAATCTATGTCCATTCTATAATAAGGACACCAGAACTGAACCGCATAATCCATGTGTGGCCTCACTAATGCTAGGTAAAGTTTCAAGATAACGTCAGCAGTTCTGTTACTCACAGACCTAGATATGAACCCAAGAATCCTGTTTGCCTTGTTGCGAACGCTAATACATTGTTTTCTAGGTTTCAAGTCGTTGCTAACAAATACACCTAGATCTTTTTCACAAACTGAGTTTTCTATTTCCGTGTTACCTAGTTTATACTTAACGTTTGTATTCGTCTTCCCTATCTGTAGTACCTTGCATTTATCAGTATTAAAATTCATTTGCCAGTCTACTGACCACTCATGTAAGGTATCTAGATCTCTTTGAAGGTGTTCAAAGTCACTGTCTGAATTTATCACTCTCCCCATTTTGGTATCATCTGCAAATTTACTAATCCTACTAGTTATGCCTAAATCAAGATCATTAATGAATATAACAAACAGCAGAGGGCCTAATACAGATCCCTGGGGAACTCTGCTTTTGACCGCACCCCAGTCTGACTTTAATCCATTTATGCTGACTCTTTGTTTCCTACCAGTTAACCATGACCTAATCCATTTTAATACTGATCCACCTATTCCATGTGCTTCTACCTTCCTTATCAATCTCTCATGAGGGACTCTATCGAATGCTTTACTGAAATCTAAATAAATTATATCATATGATTTATCATTATCTACCGCTTCAAATACTTCTGAGAAAAAGCAAAGCAAATTTGTGAGACAAGAACGTCCCTGGGTGAACCCGTGCTGAGAAGAATGAATTAAGTTGAATGTTTCAAGGTGGCTTCTGATTTTTGTAGCAATAATTGACTCTAGCAACTTGCCTATGATTGACGTGAGACTAATGGGACGGTAATTTGATGCTATTGATTTATCACCCTTTTGAAAATCGGAACTACATTTGCAAGTTTCCAAGCTTCTGGCACTAGGCCCGATTCTAATGACTTATTAAATAAAACTGCTAATGGATTACTCAACTCATCTCTACATTCTTTTAATATTCTAGCATATACCTCGTCTGGACCAGGCGATTTATGAGGCTTCAGTTTGTTAATTACTTTAAGCACATCGTTACTAGTAATATTGACATTCATCAACATATTTTCTATACTGTCGTTATATACCTTATGAACTTCTGGAAACTGTGCTAGGTTTTCATTTGTGAATACGGAGCGAAAATGACTATTTAACTTACTACACATTTCTAACTCATCATCAGTCATTTCTCCTGTCGTAGTTTTAAGGGGACCTATTGTATCTCTAACCTTTGATTTATACAGTTGATAAAAAGCTTTGGGGTTATTTTTCGATTCGTTTGCTACCTTGATTTCATAATTTCTCTTTGCTTTCCTAATTTCTGTTTTACCTGTCTTGTTAGGTTCTGATAGTAACCAAGTAAGTGATTTTCGCCTTTCTTAACTTTTCTATATACTCCTTTCTTTTTCCCTAGAAGATCTAAGAGTCTATTATTCATCCATTTTGGTTGGTTCCGTATCGATCTGAATTTTCTTTCAGGGATGTGTTTATTTTGGGCATTATTGATTGTCGCAATAAATTGTTCATAAGTAGCTGCTAAATTAAATTCGGGGTTATCCCGTCCTAAGTTGACAGTTTCCGAAGGTGTGTGGGGGATTAATCTTTTGACCATTGGGTCATCCCTTAGGTCTCTCCTTATGCTACCGTAATTAGCCTTCCTAAAATCCGGGATCAAGGCCGAATTTTCCTTCTTCCTGCCATCCCATATTATGTTAAAATATATGGCTTTATGATCACTGTTTCCTAGTTCGTCTCCAATCCCAACATCTTTTACTAGATTTTCATTATTACTGAGAACTAAATCGAGGATATTATTTCCTCTATATTAACATTCTTTTCATCTATTTTCGAATCAGTGTACTGCGGGCACGATTATGATGCGGTATATCTCGACTTTAGCAAAGCCTTCGACAGAGTCCCCCACGAAACACTAATACGAAAAGTGGAGACTCATATTGCATTGGAGGAGATACTCTAAAATGGATTAAGGCATGGTTACAGGATAGGAAACAGCGAGTAAGCATTAACGGCTATATATCCGATTGGCGTAAAGTCACTAGTGGAGTACCCAAAGGCTCAGAACTTGGACAATTACTATTTATTATATACATAAACGGCGAAGACAGCAACATAAGTTGATTTGCTGACGACACTAAAATAGGGCGTGTATTTCAATCTGACGAGATCTCCGCAAAACTACTGGAAGATCTAAACAAATTTCTCGAATAATCTAAAAAATGGCAGATGAAATTTAATCTGGACAAATGTAAAGTAATAGTCTAGGAGAGGTAAACAGATAAACCAGATATCAGATGAACAATGTTGTTATAGAGAAATCCGACTGTGAGAAAGGTTGTGCCAATAGGCCCGCAGCAGTTTCCTCCATTCTTATGTTCTTAAGTTATCTCACGCCAAACTGCCACTGCACGAGTGTGATGTGTTAACATTCTGTGGGTTACGTCCTTTTAATTTTTTTTTTATATTACACAACTGCTCACTGTTCAAAACAACCTGTGGGGAATGTGCCTCTGTGGATTAACTCTTTGCTATAATTCCAGTATTCCACGTCATTTAATATAACAAAAACTAATGAAATGAACGGACGCATTTATTAGAGAATGATGTAGTTCAACAGTGTTCACTACCGGCAGCCGGCAGGAGGAACTAGACGACGTAGGTTCCTGGTCAGCTTGTTGCCTAAGTTTGAAATACAGTACCTGGGTCGAAGAGTTTATTATTTTAACATGAATTATTCCATGTACGAACGCAACCCCCACACACACAAACATTTTGTAATTATCTATATATTATATTCAATAATTTTGTTCTTATTAGTATGGAAAGGATTAAGGTAGACAAGAGAGAGAGAAATTACCCACCTAAGACGAAGGGTAGGTGACACACTATGTGGTGAGAGGAGCCCACCAGGAACCTCAGGGCGGTGAAACCGTAGAAGTCCTTGACGAATACACTGGCCACGCCCGCTACGCCATACACCAACAAACTCAGTCCCAACGTAGGCCGCCTACCACACCTGTCGGGGTTATGGCTCTTTTACCTGTGATGACCCATTACCTACCTATGGTGAGCTATGTTGTCCTAGCACCTAGTGTGTCTTTATTTTATTCTCGTATGGTCTGTGATGATCTAGAGTGGCTTGTGTTGACCTCAAGTGACATGATTTGAGCTGACCTGACATGATTTTTTTTCATATTAGGTGACCTCTACTGTCCTGGCATAACCTGTGTTGACCCGACATGACTCGTGCTGACTTGATATATTTGGGACTGACATGAATTAACTTACACTGACCTGACATAACCTGGAAGAGAGACTCACATATCAGAAGCGACGCCCCAGAGCCAAGAGCCGACAGTGTTGCCAATCCAGAACATCGTTACCACTATGTAGGGTCGCCAGGCGTCCTCACACACCCAGTTGTGCTGACGAGTTGTGAGAGCATCAGTGTTGGCTCTCTCTCTCTCTCTCTCTCTCTCTCTCTCTCTCTCATTCTCTCTCGTTATTTGCCCACCTTTCTTTTCAACATAAATCTTTAGTCAAACCATAAACGTAATTGATCAACTTTAACTTTAACAAACCTTTAATGAGCTTTACTGACCTCTGAGGTGTAAGATGAGAACATGAGATCGAACTCATACTTCCAACCGTCGACACAGGCTGCGATAGGTTCGGGCAGTTGCTCCAGCGAGGTCACGTTCATGACGTCATGATCGGCCAAGTAAGACTGGGTCACATTAAGGTCAAACTGGTGACAAGCGTAAGGCTTCCTGGAGTCCGAGTCCTGCAGTATGTATGTATGTTAGTACTGACTAAATGTATGTATATATGTATGTATGTATGTATGTTAGTATGTATGTATGTATGTATGTTAAGTACTGACTAAATGTATGTATGTATGTATGTATGTTAAGAATAATGTAAGGAAAGCAAAGAGAGACTATGAAATCAAAATAGCAAGAGAATCCAAGGCGAATCCCAAGGGGTTTTTCCATGTATATAGGACAAAGGTCAAGGACAAAGTTGGGCCTTTAAAGGGAGGGAGGGGAGAATTGATAAATGGCAGTGAAGAAATAAGCAAAGCATTGAACAGCTACTTCTTATCAGTTTTCACAGAAGAAATTTGCTATGAAATTCCGGAGGTGGAACTGATATTTAAGGGAAAGGAAGAAGAGAAATTAAAGAATATCACTATCAGAAAAGAGGATGTTCTTAAGAAGATAAATAGACTAAGGAATACAAAATCTCCAGGGCCGGATGAAATTTTCCCTCGAGTCTTAAAAGAGTGTAGGGAACAGATTAGCGGACCCCTCGTAAACTTATTTACAAAATCATTAGACACTGGAGTTGTGCCAGAGTTGTGGAAACAGGCAAATGTAGTACCCATATTCAAAAAGGGAGACAGAGCATCAGCGTCAAATTACCGGCCGATCAGTTTGACGTCAGTAGTGGGGAAATTTCTTGAATCAATTATAGCAGATAGCATCCGATCGCATCTAGAGAAAAGCAAATTAATCTAAGACTCTCAACATGGGTTTACAAAGGGAAAATCTTGTCTAACAAATTTGCTAACGTTTTTTAGGAAAGTCTTCGAGGTAGTAGATAATGACGAAAATTACGATGTTATTTACTTAGACTTTAGCAAAGCATTTGACAGAGTACCGCATCAGAGGCTTCTGAGAAAAATTGAGACTCATGGTATCGAGGGGAAAGTTTTAAATTGGATAAAATCATGGCTCACCGATAGAACGCAGAGGGTCAGCGTAGATGGTGTTAAATCTGAGTGGGGCCGTGTAACCAGTGGGGTTCCCCAGGGGTCAGTACTAGGCCCACTCTTGTTCATAATCTACATAAACGATTTAGATACTGGGATCAGCAGTGACATAAGCAAGTTTCCGGATGACACCAAAATAGGGCGGCAAATTAATTCAGGGCAGGATGCAAATGCATTACAGGAGGATCTAAATAAACTGCAGGGGTGGTCTGAAAAATGGCAAATGAAATTCAACACCAGCAAGTGCAGCGTACTTAATATTGGAAGAACAAATACTTATAATGTATACAGCCTTAACAACATCAACCTAGAGAAGTCGACTTGTGAAAGAGACCTAGGGGTACTTGTAAGCCCGGACCTACGGCCTAGAAAACAGTGCGTTAATGTTCGAAATATGGCAAACAGAGTATTGGGTTTTATATCTAGAAGTGTAAGTAACAAGAGTGCAGAGGTCTTATTGCAACTATATCTTGCGCTAGTCAGGCCGCACCTCGATTATGCGGTTCAGTTCTGGTGCCCCTATTCTAGAATGGATATAAATTCACTAGAGTCGGTGCAGCGAAGAATGACAAAAATGATTCCGGGACTTAGAAACCTTCCATATCAGGATAGGTTAAAGAAACTTAACTTGCATTCCCTAGAAAGACGAAGAGTGCGGGGAGATATGATAGAAGTATTTAAGTGGGTGAAAGAAATCAATAAAGGGGATATAGATAAAGTTCTTATAATATCCGAGCAGGATAGGACTCGGAGCAACGGATTCAAGTTGGATAAGTTTAGGTTTAGGAGGGAGATAGGAAGAAACTGGTTCACAAATAGGGTGGTGGACGAGTGGAACAAGCTTAGCAACTTTGTAGTAAGTGCGGGAACTCTGGAAAGTTTCAAAGGAGGCTAGATAGATTCATGGATGATAGAGAGTGGTAGTAACTCTCGACAGGAGCTGCCATGCACAGGCCAACCAGCCTTTTGCAGACTCCTTATTTTCTTATTTTCTTATGTTCTTATGTTAGTATGTATGTATGTATGTATGAATGTATGTATGTATGTATGTACGTATGTTAGTATGTATGTATGTATGTATGTTAGTATGTATGTATGTATGTATGTATGTTAGTATGTATGTATGTATGTATGTATGAATGTTAGTACTGACTAAATGTATGTACATATGTATTTATGTATGTGTGTATGTATGTATGTATGTACCTGTATGTATGTTAGTACTGACTAAATGTATGTATGTATGAATGTATGTATGTATGTATGATAGTATGTAGATATGTTTGATTGTATGAGAATATTTACGTTATAATTTTTTCAAGTGTTTTTTAATCTTTGTTCGATGATGTTATTTACCTCGACCTCAGCAAAGGTGGAGGGGAAATTATAAATTGGATTAAGTTATGGTTAAAGAACAGGTAACGGGGCCGTGTAACTCACCTGTACAGTAGTCTAGTATAAAAATAATAATTTAAGCAATCTTTAAATAAGTTTTTGATCGGGTATGTAATAGTGGTGAAGAACCATTCAAGAGCCTCACTAATTTGAACAGGATGGGTGTCTGTAGGAGGAGAGAGGAGCCCTGAAGAGGCTATAGTCTATCCCTTAATATTGTTTCTTTGTTCTCAGGAGACACGGGAGCCCATGTAAAGGAGTTAACATTATCCTCTAACACCTGGTACTTGGCGACCTTGTTAACACGAGTGTTGGTTTAAGCATTGTAGAGGAATATGGGTTTCTTATTACATTTTTGGAAGGGGTTTCTAGTGCATTGTTGACCACACTACCTGAAGCGCTTAGTATATCTTAACTACTTGTGTTTACTTCTCCCCCCCTTCCCTTCCCCTCCTGGCTCTCTCTCTCTGTCTCTCTCTCTCCTCCTTCTACCTTGGTTCTTACAAAGGGCGTCTTATTGAGCAGAGGAACAAGATGGTTATATAACTCTTGGTCTCTTCCTTCATGAGGTCTCTGGTTGCAGGTGTGAAGAGGCGCCGTCAACACGAAGAGCTGCGTGTAGAAGGTGAAGGCAACGATCCCTGTGGTGAGTGGTATCAGCAGGAAACACAATAGACGCTGATACAACCCAAAGGACCCGATGACTGACAGCAGGTCCTCGAAGTGCATATTGGTGGAGGAGGAAGAGGTGGTGGTGGCAGGCGAGGAAGTTTAACTGTTTTAAGGAGGTTTTTTTTAGGATCTGATTATTGGTGGTGAAGGAGTGGTGATGGTTGTTGGTGAGTGTATTCGTGTGGTTGTGATGTGGTTACTGTGGTGGTGTGGTTGTGTTGTGGTGCTGGTTAAGTAATCCTTCTCCTTACTGGGATATGGTGATCAAGTCTGAGGAAACAAGATGATAACTGAAGTGTACATACGGTAATATATATATATATATATATATATATATATATATATATATATATATATATATATATATATATATATATATATATATATATATATATATATATATATATATATATATATATATATATATATATATATATATATATATATATGTATGTATATCATGTAGATCCACAATTAAAACGTGGATAAGATAAATCTTTATAAAATCACTCAGGGAAAAGAGAAACAATGGAGCACCTTAGCTTTCGTCTTTATCTAAGACATCTTTTGTGTTAAATACTATGACACAACGGACGAAGGATTTTGACAACCCTACCGAGACAACAGTAGTAACAGTGTTCATTCTGAAATTCATCGAACTTCTCCATAAAGATATTCTTTTTAATTATGTTACATAAGGTAAGAAGAGTATGTAAGGGATTTAAGGCATAACACACACACACACAGGATCCGTAAATAGTAACAGCCCAACCTTGAACCATTAGCATGACCCTGGGTGATAACACCAGAACTACGCTGTTACAGTTGTCACAAAACTGCAGTTAATGTTTTTTGTCTTAACAGAGTCACATTCTTCAAGGATCACGCTCTGATATTAATGAAGGTAGTTGAGGCGTTTATAGGACTGATAAAAGAGGGAGTAAGTCGACATTGTGAATTAATCAGTTGTGTTAAGTATGAAGTGAATCTGGAGGCTCACCGCTTACGAACAGTTCAATGAAGATAAGATGGTCAGTCGTATGGTTATGTAAAATAGTCACTGGTGCTTCTTAGGTAGTTAATAAGACTCTCACCCTCTTATCCTTTTTGAGTATTGTGATGGTTTAACGGTTTATAATGATGCTTTAAACCTTTAATTACAATAATTTGAAACATCACCTACTGTACGTTGCGTCATGGGGGAGACAAGAAGTAAAAACAAACAGTACTTGATAACCTCTTAACAAATATCATCTCAAGAGCAGCGACTGATACCCGAGGCACCGACTCTATACAGAGATAGTGAAGAAAATAAATAAAGCGTGATAGTAATCACTAGTAACGATGTTAGTAAGCAAATAGACATACTAAAGCCTAATAAGTCACCAGGTCCCAATGAGATATTTGCCAGAGTATTAAAGGAATGTTATAATCTTTATTGGGAGGAGTTACAGTCAAATGGAGCTAGTGACGTTCAGAGGGAACTAGTAACAGCCAGATGGCGCTAGTAACGTTCAAGTGGTGCTAGTAACGTCCATATGGTGCTAGTAACATACAGATAGATGGTGAAAGTAACGTCCAGGTGATGATAGTAACATCCTGATGGTGCTAGTAACGTACAGATGGTGCTAGTAACGTACAGATGGTGATAGTAACGTACAGATGGTGATGGTAAAGTCCAGATGGTGATACTAACGTACAGATGGTGAAGGTAACGTCCAGGTGATGATAGTAACGTCCTGATGGTGCTAGTAACGTACAGATGGTGCTAGTAACGTACAGATGGTGATAGTAACGTACAGATGGTGATAGTAACGCACAGATGGTGATGGTAAAGTCCAGATGGTGATACTAACGTACAGATGGTGAAGGTAACATACAGATGGTGAAGGTAACGTCCAGACGGTGATGGTTACATTAAGTCCTTTTCCATTTTATGTATCTAAAGATAATGTACGAAAAATAAGGTAATTATGTCATTAATCGTACATTTACGCCTGAAACTTATATATGAACACCGACTGTGTCTCTGTACAGCTATCTTTCTCTCCTGCATTCTTGAACACTTTCATAAGACCTGCAATTTTTGTCATTAAATACCTCATAAATGCGGTTTCGCCGATCTAGTAGGTCTGTAATTCTTGTTCTGTACTGTACACCTCACACTTTATAACTCTCAGAGTCTTTACGAGACTTAATTAACAGTGAAGTGCGAGTACTCAGACGTGTTTACAGGTAATTATCAACAACGATAAAATCTACACACTCATAGATAAGACAGTTAAGACGCAGGTAAACACAGCTTACATAAAACACTCACTGCATCTTACTTACTGTACGATGCTAATGAATAATCTTGAGTTCAATATTTCATCCTAACATTATACCTTTGACTGTTCAGTTCTTCACTGCACTTTGGAAACAATGAAGGAGTCATATTAGTGTTTAACAAAAGGATCGGAGCGCTAAGTGTAGAAATAGATTTGAAACTGATTTACTTATTAAATGGTCACTGTTGTTGAGTCATATTGATAAATAGTTATGGTTATAAGTGTAGATTTATCTTTAAAGTGACGTGTACGGAGAGATGGCTGGGCACTTAAGACAGGTGTGTTAATTAAGCTACTACTCACAGGTGGAGATGTAGAAGAGGAGCGTCTTATGTAGGATGAAAAACACGACTGATGCACCATCCACCCACCCACCCACATCTTACAATAGCTCCCCTCCCTCTCTCTCTTTCTCCCCCTCCATCCCACCCTCTACCATATATCAACTGTA
The DNA here is from genome assembly GCF_018991925.1 of Homarus americanus. Lineage (NCBI taxonomy): Eukaryota > Metazoa > Arthropoda > Malacostraca > Decapoda > Nephropidae > Homarus > Homarus americanus. Next base: position 527,219 of record NW_024721005.1, on the reverse strand, counting down.
CTTCACAGACCACTACCACACACCACTACCACACACCACCTTCCCATATTCACCTCCACCCACTTTCTCATCACCTTCAACAGTTTCTTTATCCACCACATCCACCCACGAACTTCACCCACCGCCCTCATCCACCACCCTCAGCTGACACTTGAATGGGCAAATTTTGTATGTACTATAAATTTACGTATGCATATATGTTTGTATCTATGATGTACAGTAGGGGGCAGTGAAATTTTGCTCAAAGCTGCACTCTTCAGGCATTGTTCCTTATACATATCTAAGACTCCATGCCAAATTTGAAGCTGATATGTCGAGGTTTAGTCTGCCGCATTTTCTACTGAAATTTTTAAATTTACCTACAGTACTAGCCAAACAGCCGCTGTGGCGGTGCAATGTTCTGTTCAGTGTTTATCAACTTTTTTTTCATATCTCTTATTTCATTTAAGTTGTCTTGTTGCAGATGAGTATGGTGCTATGTCTATATTGATTATCAGCCTTTTCTCATTTCATTTCTCAATGTTGTGTTACTGTACTGTAATGTAGGGAAGACCGCCACTCGTGTGATGATAAAGAATGAGAAGACCGAGAAATGGAGTTCGAGGATGATGGTGAAAGATCATTATGTCATCATGGTTGAGCCTGACAATGAATATCTCACACATGTGACTCCCAAGACTGGACACGGAAAGCAGATTGCCAAAACTATTCACGAGTTTCTGGTGGAGAAAAATCTAACCCAGCAGCCCATTGTGTGTGTTGGTTATGATGGAACCAATGTAAATGTAGGATCAGAAAATGGAGTCATTCATCATCTTGAAATGTTACTTGGTCACCCGCTCCATTATTTCATATGTCAGCTTCACGGAAATGAGCTGCCTTTCCGCGCAGTTTTTTATCACTATGATGGTAAACCAAGTGGTCCTGAGCATTGGCGTGGTCCCATTGGAAAGCAGATCAAGGAGTCTTTGTCTGAGCTTCCAGTTGTCGCCTTCCAGCCAGTCAGTTTCCCTGATTTCCCTGTGTTTAATGATGAAGTGGAGAAAGATCTGTCCTGGGATCAGAAATACCTGTATAGGATTTGTAAAGGAGTTATCACAGGTGTTGTTGAAGATGACTTGGCTGCTATTGAGCCAGGTCCTCCCTGTGTGTCAAGGTGGAACACCTTATGGAGTAGAATCCTCAGGCTGTATGTAGCAACATCAAGACCCAGCCATGAGTTGAAAAGAATTGTCATTACAATAATAAAGTTCAGTGCTCCAATGTGGTTTTACATCAAGATACACCCTTACGTAACACACGGTTCAAGGAACGTATTCCAGTCCCTGCTATATATGAAACACCTGAATAGTGAGGAGGAGACGATAGTGAAGAAGGCTGTCCAGAGAAATGCATACTTCGCCCACACAGATCAACTTCTTCTTGGTATGTGTGCAGATGAGGACATGACTGTCAGAGAAAAAGCTGTCTCAATGATAAGAAAAATTAGAGAGGAGAATCAGCAAAAGGAAGAATGCACTGGCAGATCTGAAGAGGAGGAGGAAGATTCTGATGCTGCTGTTGACGAGAATTTGTTAAACTATACTGATGAGGAGGGTAAAGATGGAGATGGGAATGAGGATGTGCCTCCTGTAGTCAACATGAGAAAGGTGGTGACTCCGAAACTAAAGTGGCAAGCAAAAAACTATCATTCCATGATTAACTGGAGGAATGAACTCAAGACTGAGCCTCCTTACATTGCTTCTCTGTCAAATCTACAGGTTAATGACATTCTTGAGACACCATTAGTGGTGCCCAAGTGGCCAAACAGCACTCAGGCGGTCGAGAGAGGCATAAAAGTGATGACTGAAGCTTGCACTGAAGTGACGGGATACGAATCGAGAGATGGATATATTAGGCAAAGATTATTGTCTAGGAAAATGATGCCAAGGTTCCGCACAAAAAAGAATTTCAATATGAACTTGTAATGATTTTCTATACGGTGTACCTGTAAAATAACATGTGAATTAAATCGATGTCACCCATGTAAAATTTATCATTATCCTGGAAAACATTAAATGACACCTAATTTTTGGTATACTGTACACTAAAAGTTGACAAAAAGTCGTTCGCGATGCGGCAGGGTAAGTATGCATGAAATGGCATGAAATTTTGCACAGGTGTTTGTTACAGCCATACAAACGATGCCTGAAAAGTGCAGCCTGCAACTCAAATAAAAGTGTTTTTCCCTGCCCCCTAATGTACAGTGACGTAGGTAGATTCATACAGGGATACAGGTACAGGTGCCTCCGTTATTATTATTATTATTATTATTATTATTTGTTAATACAATTATTACAGCTGTTATGAATTCATATCCTCGTTATAATGATTGTTGTTATTGTGTCTGCCCCATAAGGAGGGAGTCAAATTGTTTTCTTTCTTCTACTTCTTCCACACAACAAACTTATTTTTTTATTTTTTATTTTTTTTACGGGGAATAGCCCACCCGAACACAGGTCATCGACCCACAACGGAGCCTGGTGGGGCGGGGGGGGGGCAAAAAATAAAGGTAAAAAGAAATTAAATATAGAAAAGAGAAAGACTATTTTAATCTACACCACGAAAATACCACGCCTTGAGCTGTTTACATTATTAACATATTACCGGTGAAATTGGGATATATCGATTAAAATAACGGCAATATATACCACTTACTTCATAATTGTGTTTACCAATGTTACTTTGTGTTATGCGTCCTTCTCTTTACAAACAACTCGTAATTGCATGCATATATTACTAGGAATTATTTATTGGTGCTTGTTGAGGACAGGACGCTTGAGACGGAGGAAGAGCGGTAGATAGTTTCGTCAACGCCCGAGTTTTCAGAGGAACAGACGTGGACGAAAGGTCTTGTCGCCAGAGGAACATTAAGCGTAGACCGAGACGTGAAGTGAATGTACAGTACAGCCAAACACCCCTGTCATCCCCCAGTTGTTAGACGAGGACTGAAGGTGGCTAAAAGTGTCTTCAGGTAGGTTTGTTGATGCTCAAGGTGTTTGGAGGGTTTCCTTATACCAAGGAAAATGAAGATGGGAAGTGTAAAATTGGGTGTTGGTGGCTGTTATGGATGCTGTGTCTCAGACTCGCTGTTCTTGTGACTACCTTCGTGCTGTTGCTCCTCCCTCAGGTATACGTCGCCTTCGAGAATAACACCAGTGTCGTGATAGACAGACTTTGGTCCTATTGTTACATGGTCGCATATACCACTTTCAGCGTTCTCCTGGTGGTGACCTGCCCACGTCTGGCAAAGTTTCTCCACGCCTTGGACAATCTCGAAGTAAGTTACCAGCTGGAAAAAAAGACCAACTGTTTTGACATCTGCGTTTATGTAGCCAGTGCTGTGGTCCTGGCAACCTACACACTCGAGTCTATTGGTTTCTTCAGGACGCCTGATAACCCACAAAACGTAACCGTAAATAATATTTGTTACACTATTGCCTACGCCATTGTGTGGGGTATTGGCGGATTCTCCTTAATGGTCAAAATAGGTTTGTTTATCATCATAATCAGAAAATTGCAAGAATCTCAGGAGAAAATCACAGGATACAATCGTGAAGTGGATCATCAGGACGCTTCCAACCGCTCATCTGTGGACAGAGGAGACACAACTACGGATGTATGGATGAAAGAAGATAAACAATTCTCCACCGAAACAATAGAATCCCATGACCTCCAAGTTCCCGAAAGAATAAGAAACTGTCACCAACACCTCGCCATCAGTCACAGAACATCAGGTGGTGACGGAAGGATGAAACAAGAAGCGTTACTCAGCCTCAGGACGTTTGAGACGATGGAGAGAAAGCTGGTAGCCCTGGAGTAGTGTGTGCTACATTACTACGGCCCCACCTTACTGACAGTGTTCATCATCATGAGTACCGGCATCACTCTTTCCTTCTACTTCGTCATCGATGAGTACATGGTCAGCGGTCAGGTGGAGTGGAGGCTGTTGCTGACGGCGATCATCATGGCGACCTTGTTCCTCGTCTTGAACTCTGGGCCTGATAACTTCAATAACCAGGCAAGTGGCGCTATCATATATCTTGATAAAAACACACGGGAAAAGGGAAACAGCGGAGCACCTTAGCTTTCGTCTTTATACATATATATATATATATATATATATATATATATATATATATATATATATATATATATATTATATATATATATATATATATATATATATATATATATATATATATATATATAATATATATATATATATATATATATATATATATATATATATATATATATATATATATATATATATATATATATATATATATATATATATATATATATATATATATATATATATATATATATATAATATATATATATATATATATATATATATATATATATATATATATATATATATATATATATATATCCTGGTGGTCCAGCGGTTAGCGTTCCCCGGTCAGTCATAGGCTTGTGGGCAGTGGGTTCGAATCCGCGTGCTTTATTGGGCTAATGAAATATATATATATATATATATATATATATATATATATATAATATGGTGTGTTACATTTGTATGCATGCACGCTTGCATAATCATTGATCAACAAGTATTTATGAACTTTTCTCAGGAGTTATTCAGTAATTTAACTTTTCCCTATTTACTTAATCTTTTTTTCTCTATATTTACAGCGGCGGCGACAAGCCCTCAGGTTACGTGGGCAAGTAAACAACTTCAGAGACCTTCAGGTACGTTCTATCTCTACCTTTTAGTTACTTAGAGCAATATATATATATATATATATATATATATATATATATATATATATATATATATATATATATATATATATATATATATATATATATATATATTATGCTACATGGGGATAATTATCTCATGGCATTAATTTCAATATTTTTGTCTTAATTCTGGCTAGCCATGAGCGATAAATGGTCACCAAAAATTTTGGCATGAAGACCTTCTTTTGGTTTTCACAAAACCCTCATGTCCCTTATTTTTCATTTAACTAAGTTTTACAATTTGTATATGTACTGATATTTATATTATTTGTTATGGTGTACTGATTGTAGATGTATTGCAAGGCAAAGGATGTTAGTGTTCGTAGAAATATCTAGCCGTCTAGTTGTTGTAGCTAAATTTATCAATTTTTTAATGTTTAACAAGAATCAAGCATTCTTTTCTTTTTTTTTACTTCGCTCCCTCAGTTTGGGAACCACTGAATTATAGATCGTCATAATTCTGTACATACCAATGGCTAGTTTCACAGCAAACCTGACCTTACCATTGGCTGTTAAATGGTGGCAGACGATGTCTTAAATGAAACTGAGCAAATTTTACCATTTACGAATCAATTTCCATTGAGTTGTAGCAATAAATATATAAGTTATCCTTATCTGGTAAAAGCGTTCATCCTACATAGTCTCCCCTACGGTACATACTGTTATGTGTCAAAGGGGTAAATTTCGTAACAAACAAACAGTGAATGTATTTAAAGTGAATTACTGTATATGGTTCTTAATGTTTGTATTGGGAAGAGCTCCAACTACGGTATAATATGCGGATTGAATGTGGCCCCTTTTATACGTGAGTACATGATGATTGGAGTAAAGAAAGTTGAAGTAAAATATATAACTATGTTTACATCTCTTACCACAATTAACAATGAAATGGAATATAATCACCTTGAACATACAAAGTTACTCTAGGGTCACAAACATCACTGATAAACAAATTAATACACAATTATAAATGCAAGTAACACAAATACATAAACTACCATAACAGCCAGCCAGCCTCAACAGTGATTGCCATGAGTACATCACCAGATCGAAGACACAAGTGAACTGACGACTTAAGCCAGTGACGACTCAAGGTTATGTGTGTGACTCGCCCGGATCTCAAACCATCTGCTGACTGCTTCTACGGGGCGTTTTGAGCAGCCTGGCCTTAACATTGTACTCAACATGTCATTGTTAATTTTAGATTATAGAAGTTATTATAAATATTCACTCAGACAATATCCAATGTGATGATGTACTGACAAAACATATGAAGAATAAACAAACGGTACAGTACGTCCGCCAGGGTAGTGGCCGAACAGTTAAGTACAGCTGATGAAGCAATGGGTTGTTAAGGGTTCTAAGGTTATCTTATGAAATACATTGCACGTAACAATACGCCCTGCCTCATACTCTCCCTCCTACAGGCAGGTCTGGTGTTTGGTCTACTGGATCGCCCTCCACACTTCAGCATCCTCGGCTTCTTCTGTCTCAGTCGTGCCTGTTTCACATCGGTGGGTGACGTGGCGTGTCTTTTACCATGGTGATCCTCGTCTCCATGTGTGTGTGTGTGTGTGTGTTTAAGCCTAGAGCGCTGTCTTGTATATTTATATTCAGAATATTTTGTCGATTTATTTACTTTTCAAAGGAGTGTGACTGCCGAATGGATACAGCACTCCCCGCGTTTCCTAAGGATCCCTCATACCACTACTTCCCCAGATTGCAGGGTTCATCATCTCCTACCTGGTGATCGTCCTACAGTTCCGTGGTGCCCAGACGGTCCAGGAGTATGGTCATGAGGTGTCACAGGTCACAAGCGTCAACCATTGACCTGTATCTTTACTTGAGGCAACTAGATTCACCTCAGCTTTGTGGTCACCTCGCTGCTGTGTCAACCTTTGCCATCCGCTCTAGCATTTGTGTTGGCCACCGTGGCACCTGTCAGAGCCGTAGCCATACATCTTTGTGCCCTGGGCAAGTGCAGTAATTTAATTAAGAACGTGTTTAGTGATAATAGCTTGTGTGTGTTATTGAAAATACTTGCAAAATTTAACGAGTAACAAAAATACAAATGATAAATTTACAAAATAATAAATAAACATATCTGGCTTCACTCAGGTTAGGTATACGAGTATAGGTACCGTATAACCTGAACTGCCACAGCTTGTCCTCCCTGACACAGGTAACACCTCTTGCAATTGCTGTGACAATATCTCAGTCGTGGAAGATTTTTGGTTCTTGCCTGGACCACCCATGGGTCAGTGGTTAAAAATACTGTAATACAAAGAGACATAACTTTGGGACCCATGTAATATTCGTGCCAAGTTTAAAGTCTCTAACTGCTACCGTTTTGGAGCTATGATTGAACACAGAAAGACAGACAAACTCACAGACACCTTTTTATTATTATAGCTTGTAAATATAGGCAGTCAAACGGGTAGTTGTACAGTAGCTAAAACAACTATTTGTGCAGGAGGGGGTCGATATGCTCCGAAATTTTACGTGTGACTAGTGACAGCCCTCATATACCAAAATTTATCGTTCATGGTCTCATATTGTTTCCCACAAGGTATGCACAGATAGTTGTTTTGGCTACTGTACATCATCCAGCACTACGTATACACTGCCTGATGTGCAGCACCAAGTTACATTCTTACACAAATGTTTTGTGAGAAATTTATTCAATGTCTACTTTAATACACCATCTAGACCTAGAGCATTATTTGGTCCTTCCAACTCAGTGTCCCATCTCATAATTTTTAGTTTTTGATGGAGATGAGTGTTTACAAACCTTGTTAGGTGCTTAAAGAACTTAGTTGTTGAAGGGCATCAATAACATTATAACATCAAAAGAATATGATAAGAGTTTGTCATAATATGTTTGCCTAGTAATACTTGATATGTGCGATTTGGCTTTAGGAGCTGACAAAATTTCTTCATTGATGATAAAAGTTTTCACTCCTTTAAAAACATTCAAAAAATGGAGAAGAAAAGTGTTTTGTGTCACTTTACTTTGAAAAATTTGGACAGTTTTCTGTACATGGAGGAGCAACTCTTGACCTTTTAGTAAGAAATTGTCGTTGTTGTTCTTGTAGATTTTTTTATTGGCACAGGATATAGGTGCGGCAGCCATTAACGAAACATTGATGTCTATGAGTACGGAAGCAGATTATATAATGAAAGTTACTAAGATGGCCTAACCTGACTATTAACAACAAAGTCAATTTATAGAAGAGGACTTACTATAGGTCGTTGGCAAAGGAAAGATTATAGAAGAAAAATGTCTTAGAATTGTCTGAAATCTAAACTCTTGATTGCAAAGATAAAATTCCTGATATTTTAATTAATCCTCTACTATAAATTTACCAACAACAAAGTACGTCAATATGGCTGTTGTACATATATCCATTGTGATTTTTATTAATAAGATGGTGACAAGTATCAGCTCCTCCAGTTTTTTTCCGTCTCACACTCTCTCAAATAGCATGAACAGATTGCACAAAAGAAAAAAAAACAGAAAACATCATTCCTGAAATTACTGTGACCTTAAAATCAATAACATTCATATTCTAAGCCCCTAAAAACAAAGGTATTTTTGCATTAGTTCACACAACTTTCCTACCCCAAATTTATTATCATATTCGAAAAAGACGTCTAATTTTAAGATAATTTTCTTCTATTACATTACCGTCGCAAACGTATAATAACGGAGATAGCACATGCCAAATCTTTCTCTATTTTCTTCCATTATTCTTCCGCCATTATCGCCTACCCGACCTCCCACACTGCGTGTTTCCTTCATAAATCATCATGCGCATGCGTTCCCGTACACGTCAAGCGGCCAATCAAAAGTGTTTTTTTTTTGGGGGGGCCACCAATTAAAATATATTGTGGTTTAATTCGCGGTATTTTTTGCCTAATCAGATTCGATTGTGATTTTGGGTCTCTTATTTTTCGAAATTCAAATTAATTTCTGACCATGGAAGTCTGCCATGGGTGTCACTTCAATTATATGGAGCTGATTGCGAGTTTGGGGGAAAAAAACGAGCAAGCTATAGCATTTAATAGATCTCGTGATGTTCTCCCGACCTCAGTAAAGTTTCTTTAGTTTAAGAATGAGTGTAAATATCAAGACCAACATAGTTGGCATGAACCAGGCCAATAAGGTAAGATATAAGTGATTCCATCATATGGTGATAGTTAGGTAAGGTTAGGTAAGGTTTATATGTTTTCTAGTGTTTTTTTTTTTTTTTTTGTATTTGCTTGGCCATGATTTTTGTCGGAAAACGGCCCATCCAAAACCACCGTTAACTAAAACACAGGCAATTTCCGACGGAAATCAAGATCAAAACCAATCAAAACACACAAAAATACACCAGAAAAACATAGTTTTTACTTTCAAACAGAGTTGTGTGAACTAATGCAAATTTACCAAAGCATATATCGTAATGGCAGACATCTAATATTAGCATGTCAACCCATTAATATAATTTCATTTTCTTTGGAGAAGGCTCAGTCAGTTTAGAATTGGTAAGAACTTCATCGCCTACTTAATAAAATCACTTATAAACATTATTACACTAATAAGTAAGTAAATAAAGTACTGTACTGTACACAATCATTTACACTATCATCTACAATTCTACACCATCTCCGCACCACCATCCGTTGAAGAGCATATTTTATAAGCAAAAAAAAAAAGAAGAAATGCTACCCTACCAGCCACACAAGGACCTGGGAGGGCTCACTAACTCCACACACACAAAGTAAAGTAAGAAGTATAATTAGCAGCACCATATAATAAACAAATATTAATACAAATTTCTGACGGCCCGAGGGAGCAAAAAAAAAAAGAAGATAAAAAACTAATAGATCAGATGACGAGACCTGGTTGAGCCCAGATTCTTTCTACTCCTACTGTATTTCAGTTTCACCACTTTTCTTCAATCCCTAATAATCTTCTTTCACCTCAAAACTCATGACTCCAATAAAACGGCGAGGCAGAGTGGTGGTGTGGCGTGGTTGAGAACAAAAAAAGACAAGCACTTAGATGTAATAGTAACTGTGGCGGCGGGGGTGTCATTTATTGCTTCACTCAACGGCTTGTTACATCCCTCTATCATGAATCCTTAGTCAAGATGACTCGGGGTTACGGAGAGTTCCAGTGAATCAGTTATTGGTGATTTCAGTGGAGCTCATATAGATGCAGGTGTATTGTATATATTATATTTTAATTATATTATTTTGACTATTTTGTAGTAATATGACATGTAAAGTACATTTATTTAGTTGATTTACTCTAATCATCTAGTTTATGCATAACAGCCATTAAACTAGTTACTGTGGTCCCGGTAATGAACACCAGAGCACCTTAAATTCCTGCCTTTCACCTGTCGGGTTGGAAAAAGCCGGCTGAGTCAGTTTTACTCTGACACCGACTGCTGTGTGTCGGAGCTGCTTCTCCAATTTTCTTGGTGTTGCCTGGGTATTTATTTTCTTTACTTGTGTGGCTGACCTGGATTCAACTCAACAGATAAGTTATTCTTGTTATGACTGTAGGTATAATATTTAGGATGTTTAATAGGAATTGAAATTAAGGTACCATTCTGTTTTGTCTTGTAATGTTCATGCGTGAGTTTTCTCTGTAAATATATTGGTTTGTTTAAGTTCTCGGGCCATTGTGAGAAGAAGGTAAATCAGGCAACTAAATTGTTGGGTTTTAGAAGAAGGTCGTTCAGCTGTCTAGACGGGGTCCGTTCCTCGTAACGATCTTCAAGAGTGAAGTGCTTCCCCGTCTTGAGTACTTGGCTCCCAAGATATGCTAAGGACTGTCAGTTGATTGAAAATGTCCAAAGGAGGGCCACCAGACTGGTGCCTGCACTTCGGCACCTCAACTACCCTGAGAGATTGGAGCCCCTGAACTTGCCTAGCTTATACTGCAGACGGGCAAGGGGAGACCTAATTGAGGTGTATAAACATCTCAAAGGGAACTACTACTTAGTCGAGTGCCCTTACATGGAGCTGGCGGACGCTCGCTCCAAAGGGGTCACAGGTTGAAGAAACCGCAAGCCCAGAAAACTGTGAGGTGTAACTTATTCGGAATGAGAGTTGTGATCTCTTGGAACAATCTGCCAGAGAATGTAGCGACGGCACAGAGTGTGAGCTCTTTCAAGATTAGACTTGGCAAGCACTAGAGCAGGTTCAGATACACTCAGAAGCCAGTACATGCCCAGTATTTGCCAACAGTCCGTCACAGAGACGTGACCTATCACCCAAGCGACAAACGAGCCGATCAATGGTGAAGAGGGTAAAAGTAAAGTAAGTATATTTATCACTGGGTTTTCTCCTTCACAATTAGATAACAATTGACCTATTAAAGCCTGCCTAAAGCACTTTCAATAATAAGTGCATGAAAGTAATTTTATTACAGATCAGTAATCTCCCAACCTGACTTAGATCTGTAATCCCCTCCTCCTAAATCACCCAGCCTCTTCCAGACCACCACTCCTTGCCACCCTGGATGCCCACTGTGCCACAGGACCGGGTTCATTAAAACTCTATACTATACATGTTCTCCGAAAATCTAGAGACTCTTAGAAAAGAAAATAAGTCCATATGAGAAAATATATTAGCTATAAACCCAAACCAATTAAATTCTTTTATTTATTATTATTATTATTATTATTATTATTATTAGTAGTAGTAGTAGTAGTAGTAGTAGTAGTAGTAGTAGTAGTAGTAGTAGTAGTAGTATCCACCCTCTGGAAGAAGTTATCAGTGTCAATTTCATTCCTAAATTAGTGAAACACCCTGACTTAACCCCAGCAGAAAAAGCACTTCTTGAACTTCCATCAAGACTGGGAGGGATGGGACTAACAAATCCAGAGGAGATTGCTGCCACTGAACATCAAAATTCACTTAAGCTCACGGCAGCCCTCACGGCCCACATAATAGCCCAGAATGCAACAGGGGAAGTGGATACCAGTGAGGTAAATAAGATTCGTAGGTCCATTACGACAGATCGACAGCACTGCCAAAATGATAAGTTGCAGCAACTGTTGCTGCAGGTACCAGAAAATTTGAAAAAAAAAGTAGCCATAGCGCTGGAGGTGGGCGCCTCGAACTGTTTAACTACGTTACCGATAAGGGCAAATGGTTTCAGTCTTAATAAACAAGAATTTACAGATGCCATTACTCTAAGGATACTGTCGGCCAGTAGAAGGTTTGCCCTCCCAATGCGTGTGTGGCTCTTCCTATGATGGCGATCACGCCATGGTGTGCAAGAAAGGGGGCTTCATATGCATGAGGCATGACGAGGTAAGGGACCTCACAACAAATATGTTGAAGGAAATCTGCCAGGATGTCATGGTAGAACCGACCCTCCTTCCATTGGATGGTGAGATCTTCCAACACAGGACTTCAAGCACATCTAACGAAGCCCGTGTGGACGTCAATGCTCAAGGATTCTGGACGCTGGGACAGCGAGCTTTCTTCGACATCAGGATTTTTGATCCCATGGCCGCTTGTCACCGTAACCTAGCTCTCGATGCTGCACATAGGAGGAACGAGAACGACAAGAGAAGGGCATATGGGGAGAGAATTCAAAACGTTGATCAAGGCAGCTTCACTACTCTAGTGCTCACAACCTCTGGTGGGATGGGACCAGGTGCAAGATGTTTCTACGCCAGACTCGCGGAGGTGATCTCTGAACAGAAGCAGCGGCCCAGAAGTTATGTTACAGCCTGGATGAGATGTCGACTGTCTTTCTCTCTCCTTCGGTTGGCTTTGCTCTGCCTCAGGGGAACGAGAGCTTCTGCCCCAACTCCGACAACTGCTGCAGATATTGACTATGAGGCTACTGTCGCTGAATCCCGCATAGATCTGCGGCTCAACTAATTTAACACAGATAGGATGGCTATTTATGTATTAGGATATTTAATATTAAGGTAATTAAATGGTGGCGAAGGTGTGGCTATTGGGGGAGGCTGGAGGCCACGTTAAAAAAATAAAAAAAAAATAGTAGTAGTAGTCGTACGAAACCAGTGCTTGCCCAGGACTCAGGTGACTTATGATAGTACAGAACCAAACATGTGGGAGGACTCTTTTTATTTCTAAGTAAGATACCTTTGTAAATCTATACATACAACACATCTCTCAAACTATCTTACGAAAACTTACAGGAGGCAATACACATACAGTATATACAAGAAAGTGATATTACATTAGGATCATTTACATTCTTAGTTCTGCTGTGCTATTTGCTGATGATTCTCGAGAAGTTTCGGATTTTTATTATGTAGGAATGGCAAACGTGGCTGAGGTAGACAGTACATCCCTCACTCATGGATCACTGGGGGGAGGGTGGGGGTGGGGTGGTAAGTATCACTGAATGGGAAGGAGGAGAGCAGAAGTTACTGAACAAAATAGGGGTGGAATAACTGTAATTGAATAGCATTGATGGCACATGTTACCGAGCAATAACAAATGACAGGTGTTACTGAAGGGGGTGACAGATGTTACTAGGGGAGTGGCAGGTGTCATTGGGGGGATGACAGGTGTTACTGAGCGGGACGGCAGATGCTACTGACAGAGGTGGCAAGTGTTGTTGAGGGAGATAACAGGTGTTACTGAAAGGGATAACAGGTGTTACTGAGGGGAGTGACAGGTGGTACTGGGGAGAGTGACAGGTGTTACTGAGGGGAGTGCCAGATGTTATTGAGGGGCAACAAGGTGTTACTGAGGGGATGACCCGCTACTGAGGAGGCGATGGCAGGTCTTGCTGAGGAGGTTTGAGCAGTTTGTTCCAGTCCGGGTAGAGTCGTTCCTTCATGTTGAGACAGTAGCGGGCGAGACTCGGGTACACCTCTGGCCAAAACACACAAGGAACACCCTTTAACACATTAAAAACCTTCCATTAAAACCAATTGAGAATTAATGTGCATCAACAAACAGATTTTATTTAGCTGCACTCACCAGTAACCAAAGCCTGGTAGCGTGAGCCCGGAGCGTTCCACATGAGCTGGGCGAGCTGACCGAACGCAGTACAGTCAGCTGTGCAAGGCTCATCACCCCCGAAGAACTTATCATCACCTGATATTAAGATAAACGTATATTATATAAACTTAAGATTTTTTTTTTTTTTACGAAATTGTGGGACTTTCTAATCTAGATAATCGAAAAAAAGTCTTTAAGTCTTAATGATATGAAGGCAATTAAATGGTGATGATACAACAAAAAATCATAAAAAAATCTATTAATTCTGATGTATTTAGTCAATATCCCTTTACATATATCGAAGACTAGAATTAAAAACTTAAGGCACGACATTCGAGACCACCCATAAACGCACCTCTTAGTTATTACGTGAAAACTGGAAGTGAATATTTCCTCAATTTAACATGAATAGATTGTAATTTCGACCCAGAACCTGCTGAAAATGCTTACAAAATGACCTAATTCGGTATATCTAATTCTAGGGACACTTTGATAATAATCTTTATTAGAAAATAAAATTGAAATAGTGAACAAAATTAGTCACTGTTGGATGAAGTGACGAGTTAAAGATACATCTAGCAGAACTACGGAAGCGATCTGAGAAAGAAAGCTAATTCTCAAGGAAGGAAGGAAGGAAGGAAGGTAGGAAGGAAGGTAGGAAGGTCATTCGTAGGACCATTTACATTCTGCTAAATAATATAAGGAAAATCCCAATGTTCAGTGCGAATCATCGTATGCCCTCACAGGTGGTCATAAACCTCAATTTGTTGTATAGTCCCGAAAAAAGTATCGTTACCCGTGGGAGTCGATGTGTTTCATAGTTTTGTAAGCAGTGTTGGTCCACTAATTTCGGAACGGTTTGCACAGTCGACCACCGGTATTGGTATACATCATTATCGACTGTAAATATTTCAGCAAATATATGTTTTGTATATTTGGATACTGTTTCCGATATGGGCAGTAGTCATACCAACATATGACGATGTACTGGCAAAGATATCAAAACATTTCGTCCTGCGTTTTAGATTTTAAAGACAAAAAAAATATCAATATTTTTTTAGGGGGGGGGGGAAGGACTGTACATACAACTTTATGTTTAGATCAGCAACTAATTTTGATCCAGCAGAGCAGTATAGTACACACAGTGAAAGATTGCCCGAACAATGAACTGCAGTACTGTTTCTTAATACAATCTATACCAACATTCTGAAACAAGAAGAATGTCATCTTCAATACAGACTGTGGTCGGCCATGGTGTGGCAGAAGTCAAAGTGTTGCAGAAGTGAGGACGTACCTAGAACTCCGGCCAGAGTCCTGCAGTCCTTTTTACAGATGTGGTAGATTTCCTCTGGGGAGTGGAGGCCAATGCCGTGATGCCGAGAGCGGTCCCTCATCCCGGGCTTCAGGAATATCGGGAAAATAAACCTCAGGAAGGGACTAAACGACTGTGACTTGAGGAAGGTGACGCATCCATCGAGCCAATAGCGCCACACCACTACACACCTGGAACACGGTGAACACTGACACATCTGCAAAAAAGGTGAACAACAAAGCACCTCTCTTGGCCTACGTTACATGTCAGAAGTCTGCTGACATTCCCTTTACTGCTTGTTCCAAGTTCCTGTCCTCCCCGTGTATCTCCACACATTCTTCTGTATGTATAGATTTCCCCTGTAGTTTTATACACCCTCAGCAAGGTTGTGTGCAGTTACATGTGTATTATTTTGGTGTTCCTTCTGATACTCACCCTCTCCTCCTCCTTTCGACTATCCTCTACCCCTACCCTACAGTACACAGCCACTACAACCGCTGCCCCAACCATCCCGCATCCCCTATTTCCGGTGTGCAACCTATCATTATCTCCACCACCACCCCTCTCACTAATACAACCCTCTGCTACCTTCTATCACCGTCCCTTGCCAATGCTGCCTCACCATTACCACTAAACTCACCAAAAAAGGTGTTCATCAGCCAGGACTCTGACAGCCTCCAGGATGGCCACCTTCCGTGGGTCAAGATGGGCGTCAATGTTCACGTTGAAGTGCTCGGTAATATACTCCACAATGAACTCAGAGTCGGCCACGTCCGTCCCATTCACGGTGATCCACGGGCACTTCCCCTTTGACCCATAGGGGCTCTTGGTGTCCACCTGAGGATGGATAATGAAGAGGAAAATTCTGATGACACAGAAACGTCGTCAGATTAATGGAGGAATGTGGGCGGGAGAGAATAAGAGCACTCACACAATGGAGCAGGAGAA
Organism: Homarus americanus; assembly: GCF_018991925.1. Taxonomy (NCBI): domain Eukaryota; kingdom Metazoa; phylum Arthropoda; class Malacostraca; order Decapoda; family Nephropidae; genus Homarus; species Homarus americanus. Next base: position 511,153 of record NW_024721005.1, on the reverse strand, counting down.
CACCTCCAGCAAGTAAGGCATTAGTGTCCAAGGCTCACCACGCTGTCAGGGTGCACTTGTCTTGGGTTTGAATTTGAAATAAATGAGTTATTGAATTCTTATTTCTAAAGATAAAGATGTTACACACACACACACACACACACACACACACACACACACACACACACAGTATCTATAAATAAGTTGTCTGTCTGTCTGTGCAGCATTACTCACCACATATTTAATGTTGGCCAACCTGAAGAAAGTCTCAAGCTTGAGCGCGAAGGGGCTGAGGTTGGGGCAATACTTGCCTGACTTGAATTGATGGAGTAATACCACGTCCTTCCCTGCACTGTCCCACTCCCGCCTTATGCAAGGAAAAAAACATTGAATATCACACTTCTATGGCGTCATTAATTATAAATCTTGATTCTTCGGTGAACTTTTTAAATTTGTTTTGTGAAGTCTAGTGTGTGGTGGTGGGTTTTTGTATATACAATGTAAGTGTGATATGCCGGTGTAAAATCATCACATTTATTATTCTCTGGTGAGGGTTTCTTCGTCTATGTTGTAATTGGTGAGCAGCCGAGAGCATAGTGCCTATAGTCTCCATATTAACAAAACACGAGAGTATAGGAACCCAAAGACATAATTCATTGACCTTAAATGTTCAAATTTTGGGATATATATATATCAGATGTCCGTGTCTTACTATTCAAAGAATCACACCCTGAACTATCATGTCTCTAATAAACTATCCCTGCAAGTACTATTATTAGACATGGAGCCATATCCCTTATCACCATAGACCCAGTTAAGTTAAAGTACCACTACACCTGTCTCCCTGTGTTGCCTAGGTTAGTATATAACTTAAGTGAATCTCAAAACAAAATCATCGCCCTGCTAAAAAAAAGGTTAATTAACACATTAAAGATATTGTTTTGGGGGGTTCAAGGTATACCTGAGCCGCCGCCTCTTCCTCTCCTTGACGATCTTGGTGGTTAGGACAATGACTCCCAGTGTAGTGAGGAGAGTTCGGCCTCGCCCCATCCAGTCCCCCGGCCAGATCACCTCCAACACCTCCGTCACCCCCATCACCACCAAACTCTCCCAGTAGCACCACCTGTAAGAAATTCTGTATATATTAATTAATAGAGTAGTTCTCCAACATCACCATCTGCAAGTAGAAGTAGTAAATTCACTTAATGGGTGAATAGTAAGATATGATAAACCCACAATAATAATCAGGGAGATAAGCTTTTTTCACTACACTTTGTATATTTTGTTTTTCCTACGACTTACTGTATATCACAGCCTTTGATTCCTTGACCATCTGATAAAATATTTCTCATTTGTACTGAAGCTTCAACTTAATCTCATGAAAAATATTTATCAGTAGAAGGTTGATGTTAACAGAGAGTGGAAATAATGTTAAGTGCTAATAACTCTGGTCATTAGGTACAGAATTAATTTATGAGCAATGGGTAATAGTTTTATAGCAAGAGAAAATAATACTGGACGATTTACATTGTTTGGGGGAAGTAACTTATGTATGATGTAGACAGTGATCGTATCTTTAACGTGCAAAATGAATCTTTAAAGTGAAACCAATAATAATCCAAGACGTTCATGGTCATCAGCCACTGTGCTGAAACGACTAATATGTCCATCTCTTTAGTTCATTTTTTTTTATCATTTAGTTCATATCCCACAAATGATTCTTAGCGATTTAATGTGTTTTCTAGCTAAAGTGATGATGGTGTTGGCCAGATACGTGGCCTGATATAGCCGAGGTCACCAAAACATCTAACACACCTCACACGAGCGGCCTTTCACATTCTCACAGTTGTTGTTTATTCTGTGGCACGAACTTATTTCATGCACACTCACCCGGCAACAACCACCGCATACACCCATCCACTAACGCCACCACCACCATCACATACAACCATCCACCAACACCTCATAAAATATTAGTGCAAATACAGAATCATATATAAAATTCACCTGGGTAACGTATTCATTAAAACATATCATAGATGTTCTCAACCCCACGTACAGTACAGCCCAAATAGAATGAGCCAGTTTCATAATCTTCCATAACATACGTAACTCCTATCAGAATAAGCATGTACACATTAGTAACAAAGAATCAATGTACTTCATAATCATCCCGAACACAATTGCAGATAATTAAGTCCGCTTCTAAGTTTACCTTGGTAGGGTTCAGATAAGAGTGGAGGCGCGACCCTACGTGGACAAACTCTCAACAGCAACTGCCAGCATCTCGGTTATCTTGTTAATACCCAACAGATACCGCGAGAAGATACACGTCTATACCACAGATGAAAATGTCAATGTTGAACTAGAAAACACACAACATATTTATAAGAAAATGTGATCTAAACGCAAGAACCAGTATTAATGAAGAAAGACGAATGGTCGAATATAATATGGCTTTATATAGTTCATAGTTAATAGCGAAATGTTAAGAATATCATATTTCCTAAAACCGTTACAGATGTTCTAAGGAATTATCAACAAAATTTATATGCATGATCTTATTAAATTAATAAAAATACTAATAAAACCACATCAGAGGCGACCGATTTGTTTGGATTTTTTGTCTCTTAACATTAAAAAATATCTTCATTATAGACTCAAGATACAAGAGGTGTTATGAGTTACCCTCCACCTAAACCTTTTCTGGAATTAATCATACTCAAAGGATTTACAAGATAAAATATATTATGTAATACTTAGCCTCTGAATTCCCCCAGACCAAAACGGATCATCAATAGATTTTTTTTTTTCACGGTGGGCTAAAAAACTTTTCTCTCCAGCAGTCGTTCGCGGTGGATGGAATGAATAAAGTCGGAACAAGTACAAGGTAAAAATATACTGTGACGTCTCTTCTATCAGGAGGGAATATTAATCGGGATGTGGAGACGAGGATACAAATTTTTTGTTGGTTGGTTAGTTTACGAGACGACAATGTGTAATCTGTCAAGCCAAAGGTGAAGAGATAGCATAGCTTAGGCCTATCTTACCATATTTTTTAGACTTATGATCAATCAATCAATATTTTATTATTATTATTATTATTATTATTATTATTATTATTATTATTATTATTATTATTATTATTATTATTGTTATTATTATTATTATAAACGCCTTCTGAGTGTTTATAGGTTAATCAGATTCTTCACGTTGAACTCTAACGTTATAATTCGGTCAAACCTGTTGAATACAATTCATTTTATTATTTCAAATAAATCATACATAGGCAATCATACATAAATGTTTAATCCAATATATATTCACATAACAATCATAGTTATGTAATTAGTCTAACCTTAACACTTATAACGAGTACTTAATTTGCCATATCTCTATGTTGTCACAATGATAACCGATGCAGTGGACACAGTCCACCTGTGTAAACTTAAGTACAGGTTAAACTTACGTGATGAAAGTCTCAAGAGAATCAGGTTAAGTGTTGACTCTGTGATAGGGATAGTTACGCAAACATGCTCCCCTTACTACCACCGAACACCCCAGCCTCCTCTGGGTCTCTCCATGTCCACCATCTCGATACTCTATATACTGTATACTGGCAGGCACACCCAATAAACATGACATGACTTACAGCCTAACATAATGTTTGTTTGTGTCATCCTACTCATTACTGCTTGCGGTAACAATTATTATTATTATTATTATTATTATTATTATTATTATTATTATTATTATTATTACTGATGAACGTTTTTTAGATGATGGTGCATTTAAAAATCTTAAGATCAGTAACAACGTGTCAGTACCTGAGGTCATCACTGTAGGTTATGTACTTAAATTTACCTTGGCGGGAAATCTCATTAAAAGGCACAGCTGTCCAGGTTTCATAAAAATAGTAGTTTATGCATGACTGAAAAATTCCTGGAAAATAAAGTGAATTATAATTTTAATTTCCAATTTATGTTGCAAAATATTTATGTCGCTAAGTTTTATATAAAAGCATCTTGTTACTTCAAATCCCTGCTTCAACTGTTTCAATAATTACTCGTCAAAATTACCACCATCGTGGCTAAAGGTTAACCGTACATTAAAATTAACGAATCCACTAGCAATCAACTATAATGATAAGGTTATAATTACTGAGGTATGAATCTAAATCTTCATATACGGCACCAAACAACCACTTATTCCCAGAAACGTCGTCCTTGGCACTCTGAAGTTCTTGTAGTCTCCCCCTTATTTTATAAAAGAAAACTTATCCTGATGGGAGTAACTAAAATAAAGACGGATTATTTTTCAAGACTCCAACTTAAGTTCAACTTATCCAGAAAATTATTGATTTCCAAGTTTGCAATCTGAAATTAATAGTACCCAAATAAATTACAAGTAAAAACAGGCATATTGGGGCATTATTCATAGTACCATATTCTAAAGTTGATTATGTAACTGCATTTTTCATGTCACAAGCAAGAACAACGCTTTATGGGTGGCCTAGCGTAACTGACGCATTGATTTCTGTTATGTTCGGTACAAATACATTTTGAAAACTCATCTCACAAGCAACACACTGATTATACAACGTATATTATCACTTTAAGCTATTCTATATTCTGATATCAATAAACTACATTTACACATCTAATTTTATCTTACTGAATAATGAAGACGTTCTTGAAGACTGCTTGCAGTCGCGGTTGAGTACCGACTGCCCCCCAATAGTTAAAAGGCAATCACCCAACGGAACTCAAGTCTACGAATATATTCTTACCTAATGTTTACACGCCTACAGAGTCATCTGTTGGCATCTACAGAAACTACAATAGAGATAATTTAAATATTTGGGCGGGAAGCGTAGAGACTCTGATCGCCTCCTTAAAATTATACATATTAAACAAATAAATTGGAAGGCTTATATTCATGGATATTTAAAACTTAAAATTCAAAGGTTTCTTGACTGCATGATATAAGAAATTTGTTGTTTAAAAATTACAGCATTTGGAGCCCTTTTGTCCAGTACTTACTTTCTGAGACCCGGCCGAAAGTGTTCTAGTAGCAATTGTAATAGTTCCCGGATTAGTGCCCCTGAAACACTTAATTTACTAATATACTTATTGTGTTAGTGTTAACAGTAGGCCAAGGTGTAGACGTTATGGGGGTCATTGTTAAAGTGTCCATCACTCGACCACAGGAGACATTCCGGAAAATATAGGAAGTGACTCAGATGTGAGTCTTAGAATCACTTTAGACGACAATGTTCTCATTATTCCACACGGAACACTTACTTTAATATTGTTACCCATTTTCTTTTTTTGTGTGTAAAAGAAAACATTTAACTTTATCTGCTCTGAAAGCTAAATTACGTGTGGGATATTAATTTTATTGTTTATTTCTGCGCGTACACACACACACACACACACACACACACACACACACACTGGTAAACTTGTTCATTGTGAGTCTAAAGTACATTTTATAGCATTTTTGAAAATATCTTGAAGACAAGTTTTATTCCAATAATATCTCAATATTTATAGAAAATAAAAATAAATATATACGAGTATAGGCCTATGGTGGATTTTACAGTCCTTTGTAAATTAAAAATTTTGATCATTCATAAACCACAAGACGAAAACAAATGATGTCTTCGTAGGTAATAACAGACTTCGCACAGTATAGCATTTAAAGTGTTTATTTACACAGTCAGTCATATAATTTATTCCCAGAAATAGTTACGTACAGTATATCGCAAAGATCAAACATGAATACAACAACTATAGCGTCATCTATTTCCATTAACTACACCCAGAAATATAATTTGTCCCAAAATAATGAAAACTGGATAACTTCTTTGTGATAGCAAACATTAACTGTCACATAGCTTTAAATGCAAGTCGGGCTAGTCTCTCTACCTTGTGTGCAGGTGCTTCAGATATTGTCAAGCTTTATTTAAGTGTTTAATATCCTTTTGACTCTCCAATATTATCTCCCATGATGTGTTTACCAAACCAAATTAATGAGGCGCTTCAAGAGAGAGTCCTGTTGTTTGGCGTCCTGTTGGGGGAAAGTATAAATATCTGTTACTTTCTTACATTCGAAAAGTATTATATATTTTTTTAGTGTGTGCAATTACGATATATATGAGATTTTGTGTACGTACCTGGATATAATCGTCCTAATTTTAAAAAATGTAACTATTTGTGCCACTGAACAATCGGTATTAAAATTTCAGACACCCGTAACTACATAATATATTGTTACATATTTCTCTAATACAGTCTCCCGCCTCCCTCCCCATACCCCGTATCATCTTCCAACTTATCTAGATTAACTCACATGGAGCAAAGTTTCTCATGGACATCAGCAAACATCATATTAACGTGTATCCATTTCTCTCTATAGTTGTAGTGTACATAGCACGTCTGACAGGACTTATGTAAAGCAGAGTACATCATACAACAAGTAATATACATATCACATACACAAACATATGCCACAATAAACTGTACATTATATACACACACACCACACTCAACTAAAAACTACACACACACACCCACCCACCCACACACACACACACACACACACACACACACACATATACCTCTTCAATAAACTGTCTCTGAACCACTTAAAATCCTCATCTCCCACTTAATTAAATCTTTCATTCTTCCCTTTGGCAGGCATTTAAATTTCCTCCTATAGAAACGTTTTATCTCTCACCCAGACAAGTATTCCAACCCCCCACTTAATCAACTGTTTCTTCTTCCACTTAAACAGGTATTCCATCTTCCACTTAAACGGAGCGCATCTCAGTATAATTCCATACTCCACCACCTCTGTTCACTCTTGTCTTCCTCTCACTCCCAAAACTCCTCAAGAAACATTAGTATTACTACCCATTAAGTCTGATGCCCACTAGAAATAATTCCCATCAAATCTGATGCCTAATGGGGTTGGTGCCTATTAAATGTAGTGCCCCAGTAAAGGGTATGCAAACCTAATGGTTAAGCTGGATTACTATCATAACTGGAATCCATTTAACCCTTCGGCCTTTAACCCTCACCTTTTCCTTGTTTGCCTGCTGTTCCATGGCCAGCATCTCCAGGAAGTTGTCTTTGGAGTAACGGGCTTGGCTGTGGTCTGCGTTGCGCTCGTTCAGCTTCCGGTACAGGGCCTTCACCTGTCCACCATCATAACATGTGAGGAACAGGATGCTTGTGTGCACTAATAAACAGTAGGCGAGAAATAACTAACATATGACACTCATCAATCTCAGTATAAATAAACAATGTATGTACCTCCACTGTTTGTGTTGTGTATGACGTATGTTATGTATGGTGTATGATACATGATATTAGTGGAAAAATTTTACTATGAGTCAAATATTTTTCGCCCCCAAGCACAGACCTGTTTAATGGTGATATCGTTTGGTTGGCCGTCACGTGGAGCTATCAGCCTCAAGACTCGATCAGAAGGTTCACTCATGATGATCTGGTGGTCCTCGTCCAGAATGTGTATACCTTGATGCCTATTCTCACTTGGACCGAAGACCTCATCCTCCAGTGTCCAATCCATCTCCTCGCTCTCGTCATCCTCCTCCATCTCTTCTTCCAATGGGTTCCTTTCCTCCACCTTTAATACACAAATGTTCTCAAAAAGTTAAGATTCAGTGGCTCTCATTAATGGAGGTCTGAACAGCTGTGTAAGTAAGTCCTACATTTTTTTTTTTAGTTTTTTTAGTTAATAATGTAATTAAGGAAGCCGAAATATATACTGTACGTGAGTGTAATTAATCTATATCATAAATATTGAACTACTGTCTTCCCAGGTATGAATATAATTACACAACAATGATATCAACATTTATTAAAAGTTATCCGAATTAATAACCTCAATGTCCTATCACTAACCCAACCTAACCTAACTTATTTTCTCTCATAATTAACCAAAACCCTCGTAGCAAGTAATCGTACATAAATCGTTTTAGATGATGGAATATTGATCGCTCTATGATAAAATTTTAGTTTCAGTCATCCCTGTATTTAGATATCCAAACTATGTGATTTATAACAGATATAAAGGTTAAAATCGTTCAAAACGCCTCAAAAACATCGGAAAAACAATTTAGATATCCTAACCTAACCTAACCTAACCTAACCGAACTAACCTAATTCATAAGATTCCCCAGATGACTGAAACCAAAATAATAACCATTTTATTATTTTGGTGATGGGTATTATACTCTCTGTGAAAATTTGCAGGATTTTCTTCGGTGTGATTCAATCCGTATATACCACCGATCAGTTCCCCATACTAGCGTTGCTGTATCTCTCTCAGTGTATGTTATATTCTCTGGTAACTTTGTTTACTCTACTGTTCAAGACGTAGAGTGATGTGAGAAAGCCTGTGTCACCGAGGAAGGCCCGTCAAATGCATGTACAGTAGTTATATTGGTACTGGACATTTTCTCGCCATCAAAACAATGACAGTGGCCAATATGTCCCCAGGCCAAGTTTCTACACCTATTACAACCAGGCCACAACGTGAACTGCATCAATGTCTCACTATTGTTTCCTCTGTCACATTATTAGTTTTTACCGAGTATAATTACTCTGGTTACATATTGATGAAACTTTCAAAGGCGAATTGATTTTCATTTGTAGAAACTCGATACGTGCAACATTAGCCAAAGTAACTCTGTACATTAATATTCGTAGTGGTTCTTAATCTAAGCATAAATATGTCGCCAGATAGACAGATACAACCGATCATTAATTTTCCGAATTCCCATGTATAACAAAATTAATGTTACGTTAGGTTCTGTTTGTCTACTTAGGACAGGCTTGGCTATGAGCTACTTTTTTGTCTTCTTCAGTAACATGAGTAAAAAAAATCTACTTAATATTCTGATATATCTTTCTCTACATTATTTACATTATGGCATTTTTTCTTTAGATCATTATTTACATTTATCAACATGAATTAGTATGCACAGTCGCTGTCAAAAATTCCCCCGACTCTTGTCAACACTGCACGAACACCGACGGGTGGGTTACATCTATGACCGGTTTGTCTCATGAACAATAACAAGAAAAATACACTCAATATTGCAAGCCCCCCCCCCCCTCCCATCACTAAAACGGTATTGGTGACTAAGAGCTGAAATATCCTAGTGGTTGAAGAGCAGTAATACATCATAACATAACATAGTGAGTCAGGAGGGTGTGATAGTTATATTTACCTTATGGGCAAGTACGAGGCTGGCTGCCATCACACCATACAACACCATCACCAACACAACCTTCTGCGTCATCATTGTTTTTTATCACTAATACGACCGCTGTTTCTTGTCCACCAAAAGATAAGGATGATGATTTTATCCCTGTTGCTGCTGACGAAGCTGTTACCGCTGTTGGGGGCGGACTGCCACACCTACTCCCGCTCAGGTGTCGAGCGCTGTGTCTTTGGTACCAACTGCCAGCATGAGCTTTAAGTTGTTATTTCTTTTAACTGCCATAGATTAAGAAAGCTTTACTGTTACACATCCTCCTCTGTGAGAACGATATTGGCCTTACTTTTAGTGATAACTAGAAGCTGATGCATCTCTCTTAATACTTAAACATTGTACTTAAAATATTTCAAACTTGTACTTGATTATTGGAGTGTGAAAAGATCACAGGTGTGGAGGATATGAGCATTAACATGTGGCCCTCAGGTGTTCCACAGGTGGCACATATTGATGGTCCAGCTCTCACCTGTGACACCACCAACACACGGGTGACTATGACACCAACATATGGATGACCCGTTACCTAAGAGTTACCGGGATTGTGTGTTTAATAGTGAAAGCAAAGCAAAGAAAGTTCAATAGTCATAATTTTACGCTGCAATTCGCCACTTGTATAAAGGTCTTTTCTCTGCTGGATAAAATCGTCTGACGTTAGCCAAATAACATCTAAAACTGGCGTCCCTGTACTGAAGGTGTTAAATCTTTTACGTCTAACAATAACCTATCTGTCCCTTGGCCCCACTAGCTACCATAAAAATCGTAATTATATTATATTAATATTACTCATTACAGGATAATTTTTGGTTTTCAATATTTTCTATTTATATTCACTGTAGGTCAGCCACTAAACTGTTAATATTATTCGTCTCAATATACAAGTAAAATGTTTTGTAAATCCTGAACAACTTTAAACAACATACTTAAGACTTGTACAGTATATGAATCCATCTTCTATGAATGGCGGCTTAAGGCTTGTTGTGTATTACATCATGGTCATACGAGTTAAGATAAAAAGAAAATGAAACGTGTTTGCATCCAGAGATTCTTGATAATTGTGTTTATGAGAGCATATTCATCACGCTGACAAGTTCACGGTGTTACTGAGGGTCGTTGGTGTAACTCAAGATTTTCTTCCTGTCAAAAACACGTTCTACATGCTTGTTGACAACCTGTAAGCTCGAAATGGGTTTTCTTACTTGATCAGTCTAGTAGTAATTGTAGCATAGTAGTAGTAGTAGTAATAATATATTTAATATTAAAGTAATAAAATGGAGGCGTAGATGTGACTATTAGGGGAGGCTGGAGGCTACGTTAAAAAGGTAGTCGTAGTAGCACGTATAATTTAATGATATGCACCAGCAATTAGTTATAGTATAAGAGTGTCAATAGTTCAATAAATTCGGACATGATGGATGAACTAGGATTAGGATCAGTGGGACTAGTGAGAGGAGGAGCGTGTTGGCTGCCGGGTCAGCGAGATTAGGAGGTTATGCTATAAGTGGCCGGCCTTCAGCAGAATCTACGCGTTTGCGGACAAGGTATTCACTGATTCACCTCAACCACCATGATTGCTTCCTAGTGACTCCCCCCCGCCCCCCCTCACCTATTTTCAAACGTATCGTATCATTTCAACCAAACCCTCCATAAAGCTAACGAAGCTAACATAACCGTGTATTTACAGGCAGTGTTGATGCAACACACAGCAAACTATTTTTTCCCGATTCTGCAAGGAGACGGTGTGGCCGGCACTGCACTTGCCCGCCATTTCTATCCCAACAGTAATGTTGGGTTGAATAAGGATGCTCTTAGTATGAACCAGCGACCCGCAAGACAGGAGGCAAATTTTTTATCCACTCGGTCACTTCCCCCTGATCATAATAGAATGCAGCTCAGCAGCAGGTTTGGTACTCTACTATCTGACGTCACAGTGAAAGGAGGTCATTCGATGCGCCTCAGGATAATATAAATGTAAATTTGGCCAGAGTTGCTGCCCTTACACTAAACCCCATACTATAAGACTAATCATTATCAATATTTTAAACTAATATTAACTCTTATTATTATTTTTCACATACATTATATTTATTTCAGTAACAGAGAGAGAAAGTTATCATATTATCTAGATTTATAATGGCAAAAATACATGTCTTGGTGTAGGCAGGTAACAATAAACTTGTGGGTTCATGTTCTCCGAGAATTATTTGGTAAAATTAAACCGAAAGTACTTATTTTGATACCTGGTACCAATGGAAGTAACTTTGTTGAGGCATCATGGTGTAATTTTACGTTTTTATTGGACGTGAGAGCACGCTCGGACTGAGCGGGTCGGTGGTAAACTAACAGATGAAACGCGGAGACTTGGCAGATTTTTCTGAGGAGTATTTACTGTAAATAATTCAACTTTCAACATTACCTACAAAATAATGACTATCCAAGAATGTTGAAAGGTTATGCAACCTATATCTACTGTAAAGTCCAAATAGCAAAATATTATATTTTTTAAAGAAACTGACGGGGACGTTAAAACTAATCTTAACCTTTTTTTCAGTTTCTCCTATTTGTTGCAACGTTTGACACAAGGTTGAAAGTACAATTCTTCGCCATCTCGTTGTATAATATAAATTAGTCAATATCTAATTCTTGTTCAGAGCTCCCTCAATTTCTTCTTGGTTCTCTTAAAGTATCGTTGACGTGGAAGAAAACGATAAAATTGGGTACACTGACTTAAGTGACGCCACACCTTAAAATAATTAGTTTTTACCTTTTACTTCTATCCTCTTCATCACTGATCCACTCGTTAGCCTCTTGGACGGTCGGTCACTTGAGTCTCTGTTATATACTCTTGGAAAGTACTGGACATGTACTGCTTCAAGAAACCAGACTGCATCTGTACCTGTGCCAGTATTGGTCAAGTCTGGTCTTGAATGAGCTCACACTCGGTGCCGTTATAACACTGTAAATATTGATCCAAGAGTTCACAATTCTCACTCCTAAAAAGTTTTCCCTGACACATGTCCGAACTTGTTGCTTCTTCGATACTGAATTGTTACCCGTAGAGGGTGGGCATCAGCCAGCTCCAGTATGAACACACGACTGAGTAGTGCCCTCTGAGATGTTTATAAACTTCAATTAATAAGTTACCTCTTGCCCACCTATAGTATAAGCTAGACAATTGCAGGCTTTTTAATCCCTCTGGGTAACTAAGGTGCCGTAGTGCAAGTACTAGTCTGGTGCCCCTTCTTTGGACACTTTCTATCAACTGACAGTCCCAAGCATATCTCGGGAACCAGGCGGGGTGACTACTCCAGGAGAAGAAGCACCTCGCTCTTGAAGAGCGTTACGAGGGACAGACCGTCTAGATATCTGAACAACCTTCTTATAAGACCTACTTGTTTAGTTGCTTCATTTACCTTCTTCTCACAATAGCCCGAGAACTTCAGTTCGTTGTCAACATACACACTCAGGTCCTATTCACATTCGGTCTCTATTAATGCAGTTTTTTCGTACTGTTGGGACATGTGATACGCCTCCTTACCGTTGATACGACCCAGGTGTAGCCTCTTACATTTCGTGACATCGAATCTTAACAGCCATTTCTTCCACCACTCTTGAAGCTCACAGAGCTCTTTCTATAACTCGCAATGCATTTGCTTGTTAATTTTCCTGAATAACTTAGCATCTTCCGCAAATATTTGTATGAGGAGTGTATGCCTCCTGGCATGTCATTTATGAAACAAACAAACAACAACGGGCCCAGTACACTGCCCTGTTGTACCCAGCTTGTCATGGGTACACATGACGATTTCGTGCCATTTATCACCACACACTACTTACAACCATGAAGATAGTCTTCGATATCTATTCAGTAAAATCAGCACATAAGATTACAATTGGTTTGGCAGGTGTCAACGTGTGTATAATTCGCCTGTACGGTGACTTACCACTGACGGGACGTTGTTTATACTCCTGAGTCTTTAGCTTGATGTGCCTAATCTACAGTAATAAAACGACAAACATATTCAGGTTGTCTCTATAAATGTTTGAATATTCATTATGCCATGTGTGTAATCTTATTCACGGCATCATCTGACTGACTGTCGGGGGAATCAATACTGTTCTTGCGCTTAACTCGATCTTTAGATTATTTCGTCCCTGTCCGCTGGCGGATCTATGGGGAAGGGGGCAGGAGTAGACGGGAGCATTTGTTTACAACACAAATTTGACATCTATAATATATTATTATCTAACTAAAAGGAATGATATTATGACTTTTAAATCCTATCAGCTTACAGAATATAACATTATAATTTAAATATTACAACAACAATTGTTAATAACCAGCATTATTTAATACACGAAATATCAACCTAATTTCTTTTAATAATTTTACCATGTTTACGTTGTTAAGGTAATAAAGTTAACACACACACATACACAGGGTACAGTGAACCTGGTTGACGTCACTTAGCGGAAGTAATCTTGGTGGGGCGGCCCAGACGCTAAAATTATCCGCCAGTAATTCCTACATTTCGAAGCCTCATCATAGTGTTTTAAATTCAAGCTTTTATTTTATTGTTAAATTTTGTTTCCTTCTATTGCATATATGATGTATTAATTCTATGGGTGTTGTTGTTGTTGTTGTTGTTTCTCCGGCTTTTTTTTCATAAGCTCATGATTTTACTTGGTTTTATTTCTTCCTACTATTGCAAACTTTATTTTGTATTTTGTTCATTTTTAGTTTCATGAAACTTTATATAAATTTAGCTTTATTTTGTGGAGTTATTTTTATTCATTTATTACTCGCGTTACTGGTAGGCTGGGCGTGGTGTGGGCGGGGCACTGCTGGAGCATTTACGCCGCCCTACAAAAGACACAGACAGAATGCGTAAAAGTCCTTCCACACGTGCGTACATTTTGTCTCCAACATGTGATCGACAAGACGAAATGAGGCACAGGGTTCCGACTCTGGTAGGGTGCGGCCACGTGCGCTAGATTAGTGATTCCTCCTGTTGATCACATGTTGGCGATAAAAGGTACGCTCATGTGGAAGGACCTTAAGACAAACACACGAAGACAGACAAATTGCATGAGACATAAAGAGAAGAAATGTGAGAGACAAAGAGACAGTATGGCGGTATAGTATGACATATACTGAAAGTGTGTGAGACAGATAGTTCGGCAAAGAGACAGAAAGAAACTGTGAAAGAGAGAGAGAGAGAGAGAGAGAGAGAGAGAGAGAGAGAGAGAGAGAGAGAGAGAGAGAGAGAGTAACCCAACCAAAAATCAAGAGACATCCATTAAAGTCTCAGATTGGTTTCAACGCCATTTTGAACTACAGTTTCCTTTTTCTTGTGTGTCCTAGTTAAAGTAAAGGCGGTCCTGTCTGGGGTACTCTCACGTCCCCAGTAAGGCAGATATTTTAATTCAAGAAACCTTTGGGAATTCGAGTCGAGGTGTTTGAATCAGGCACGAACCACGGCCCAGCCAGAGGCTTGTTCAGGTTACTTACTGTGCCTAGTGTAGTGTTACCCCACACCACCTGCTACCCCAACTCCTGTCCCAACCTCCTGCCCCAACTCCTGTCCCAACTCCTCTTCCTTCCACTTGCCCCAACATCCTCAATACAAGCCCCAGCCTCTTCCTTAGCTTGTCCCAACACACACCTCCACCCACCCAAACACTTTCCTACACCTACCCCAATACCTCCACTTGCCCCAACACCTCCACATACCCCACCTTCCCCCCACATACCTCACTTACCCCCACATACCCCAACACCTCCACATACCCCAACACCTCCACATACCCCAACACCTCCACATACCCCAACACATCCACATACCCCACCTTCCCCACATACCCCAACACCTCCACATACCCCAACACATCCACATACCCCACCTTCCCCCACATACCCCACTTCCCCACATACACATACCCCAACACCTCCATACCCCACACCCCACTTCCCCACATACCCCACCCACCCCCCCCACATACCCCAACACCTCCACATACCCCAACACATCCACGTACCCCACCTTCCCCCATACCCCAACATACCCCAACACCTCCACATACCCCAACACCTCCACATACCCCAACACCTCCACATACCCCAACACATCCACGTACCCCACCTTCCCCCACAAACCCCACTTACCCCCACATACCCCAACACCTCCACCTTTATATTGAAGGCACTGACTAAAGAGTCTTAATGTAACACTAATAAAATTTCTCGGCGGCCTATAATAATTGTCAATGTCTTGTTTAACAACGACAAACCTGCGCTGATCTTGGTGGTAAATGTTCGGAATGTGATCTGCGCCTTAGTATTTGCTCCTACTGGAAGTCTCCCTCCTCAAGACATCCAGTGATGAAATGGAATTTAATTTATCTGATATTTTATATTTATATCGGCTAGGACTTTTCTTGATCATATAAAGTTCCTTTCATACAAGTGGGTGAGCTAAATCACTTCTCTCCAAGGGTGAAATGTTGTACATATTTTGAGGGTAAAGATAGTCCTTAGTACTAATGTAAATGTTGCATAATATTAACAAAGTTTGTGTTTCATTGCTCTGATCTATGACTTATTTTCAACACGGGCAGGGGAGTCAGGCGCGACAATGTGACGCGGCATTAATATTGTTTTATATAGACTAGTTATTATGGGTGTCTTTTAATAGTAATGTGTTTGTTACTTCAGTTCTGGGGACAGAAACAGACAGAAGTATTACACTGTGTTATGATTAGCAGAGGTCCGCTAGGACTAACCACACAGCCCTGTGCAGTACAGTAGGGGGACGAGGGTGGTGATCCTCTAACAATAAGGCGAGGTAATAGAATAAATATCCATAAGTTTTCACCCCGGCCGTGAGAACTAACACACTGTACAGCTCCGGCAGCTGCTCGGTAAACATGGTGCCCCCTGCTGGGGGAACCCGCCACTGCCGTCAATGACCAGTTCCTCCTAACACTATATAGTTCTCCGCTTCAGGTCATTTATTCTTTTTTTTTTCTCTGTTGGTGAAGTACTTATTTTTTGTCTAGTTTCCATTAATAAGATCCTTCACCCTCTTCCTCTCCCTCCGCTAGATATCCACCTCCTGTTGTGTACAAGTCACCCTCGTCGTGAGTCAACACTTGTCGTTTGCATAAGCTGCTGCTGCCACAGTGTTGTGCGCACGGCTCACGTCTTTGTTCGGTTCTTTAACCCGTAACCGAGAGCACGTTGGATTATACAGAATTACCTGACAACCCCTAAGAATATACTGAGTTCCCTGGCTCCCCTCTGCCGGGTAAATATTGGACATCCTTATTTATAACAAATTGCTTAAATGGTTACACTTGCCTCTTATTTATAATCTTACTTGAGGCATCATTCGTTGATTTATAACTGAGACACCCAACACACTTTACTGTGAATATGGTAGAAATAATACAGCTGAGAATCATTCTATTAAAGGTGACGGTGAAGGTGGTCTTGGTACACCACGTGTGGCGGGCAACATCACCTTAACCACTAATAACACTCCTGTAAATCCATAATTTGTGGCCACAGGCCACTGATATCATTAAACAGAAATAGTAGTACAATATTATTTCAAGAAGTCAGTATACAGCATTTTGGAAACTAACGACTAGAATTCATATAAAAATGTGCTTAATTGTGTATTTAGGGAATTAAAGAAAGTGATGCCTCTCCCATTCTTGTCACCAGCGGTATTGTGGCAACACTGGCGACACACCAGCGCCGGGAGGGGCATCTGCCAGACGTACGATCGTCTCGCCGCCAATGAACATTTCTCAAGTACTGTACAGTATTATGGTCATGATATACTCCAGAAAAAAAACGGAATAATAACACAATATTCGGTATTATTTAAGGATTTGATAAATGGTTTAGTAAACCATGTGATCATACACTTGGCTTAGACATCACACGTAAGAGAGATGAAAGAAAAATAAGATAATCAGTTAGATTGCTTTTGATTATTTATATGTATAGGTATATGCTGATAACCACAAGGAAACAAGAAAACACGAAGTTCCTTGAGGTTATCAGCATACACTTGGATCACGCGCACCTACAGTGATTTACTTGCGTACAGGTATATGTACGGAGGAGGGCAAGCCAAGAATGGAGGCACCTGCACGCTCTCTCGCTCACGCAAAACAACAAAAGCTTCTTCCCTGACACCAGTGAGACAATACTGGCAACCACATGTTAAGCTGGTTAGTGTGGGTGGGAAGCAAGTCCGGCGTCTCTTTGTTATTTACGCCTCCCACATCTTCACCAATTTTATAATTCACACAGATGTTTTCAGGAAGTGTGCAAAACTTGGGGCTCTTCACTGATACACCAAGTTTTGTATCGTATATAATAGCGCTTGTTAAAGTTAACTCAACTAACTTTAAAAAGAGACACTACAAATTAACGCCAGAAATCTGAAAAAAAAGTTTCAGAAAGGCGAAATAATGATAGCACTAAGCACTTGTTTCCGTTCTCAATTCTTTACCCACAGTTGCTTAACACGCGTTGTTATTCATCGTCCGTAAAGAATAATTATCGTGCCTGAAGTGTACAAATATACTGTATATTGGAAAAAAATCTAATATATATATATATATATATATATATATATATATATATATATATATATATATATATATATATATATATATATATATTGTTCCAAAGATCATATTTTATTTCAAAAGAGTTAATAGTAAGAGGCGGCAAGAATGGTACCACAGAACAGAATGACAAGACCTACAATACAGTTGGTGCCAAAAACTTGTACGATTTCTATTTTTCTTATTAATTTTGTTACTCTCTCCTCCCACCGTCACCACACTACTCTTACTTTCTATCTTCATCTGGTTTGCTTTCACACTCGCCGGTTCTTGTCTGTACTGTGTGCGGGTGGCAATCTTCTGCTGCTGTATGACTACCACACTCATACCTATAATAATTTGTTGTCTTTTTACGGATAATTTTCGTGTGTGTGTCTCACCTCCCCCACCTCACCATATAAGTACTCTCAAGGATCTCTCGAGTAAGACGCCGTCAAGTGCCTCACCTTAGGAGTATCCGCCATCAGACAATCTCGCCCTAACACATCACGTCCCTCGGGGCTGATTGGTGGACAACAAGGGCATTAATTAATTACGTTAGAGACTTTTTTGTTGGGGGGGGGAGGTATTTATCATTACCCTTTTGTACAGTGATTACGCTTGTGTGTATTAGGCAAGCAAGCAGGCTGACAGGCAGGTAGGTAGGTATAGAGAGACAGACAGACAGACTGACATAGACAGACAGACAGAGATAGATGGATAGATAGATAGATAGATAGTCGCCATTGGTAATATTTATAAACGTGGCGATGACAAAATAAGTGGACGAGAAACATTGACGATCTAATTAAAATTAGGTGTTGCATGAGTTATGTTCAGGAGGTGGGTGACGTAACTGAGTGTTGGAGAAGGACCTGGGTGAGGAGGTTGACCTTACACGGGTGGGAGAGGAGGCTATACAAGGCTGCATCATCAGTTTGAATGTGTCAGATTAATTGACTGACATACTGTTGAGCTCTTAAACTATAATATGTAATTTGTGGTCAATAAACTTTATCTATCTATCTATCTGTCTGTCTGTCTGTCTGTCTCTCTCTGTCTGTCTGTCTACAGCATATCTATATCTCTCTCTATATCTGTCTTTGTCTCTCTCTCTCTCTACATGAGGCCGCCAGTTTGTGCGTGTGTTCTACGTGACAGAGAGAGCATCATGTCGTCGCCATTATAAGTTAACACATGACATCGATATTTGGTTAGTGTGTATTATTATGGTGAAGCCGTGTAACTGTTCATCCAAACTATTGTAATTAAATGACAAATAGTATCTGTATAAACAAAACTTAAATGTTGTTTCTGTATTGTCGTCTATATCTGGGTGACGTACAAACATTACTAATGATAAACGTTGTGTATCATGTTATAAGAATTGTATACGTACAGAGAGACGTGAAACCACCTTGGCACTGACGCACTGTACTTACTTGGGTACATTACGTCAAGACATCCGACCTCTCCTGGCCGTGTCACAGATCACTGGGAGCTATGCTATAGTTTCCGATACATGCCGACGAACAAAAACAGACACGCTCGCACACTTACTGTACAGGACAAAATACGAGAATTATTATTATAAATTATGACATGAAAAACTGATCTGGCTAATAAATGTCTAGAAAAGGTTGTACAGTACTCACAACTTGCTACTGTGTGTTCTTGTTATAATGTGCAATATGTGTTAATACTCAAGATAAATTTAATATTTCATTACATTTTATCTTCCTTCTTTTGTGTTAAAATATTATCTTTTACACACTTTCAGATTGTAATATAACTAAGTCTTATGTTTCCTTGTGTGCATCTAGTTATCTTGATACACAAGTATTTGGTATTTCTTTCAAGGAATAAGTTGTAAGCGTGTTTGCATAGAGGCCACAAGACCTCAAACACTAACAGGTAAGACAAGCCTTATAGTGGCCATAAAGGGAGCTTCACTTGGGTACGAGGGGTCTGTCTGTTCTGAATAAAATCATCTGGTGTTAACCAAATAAAGTATTAAAAGTGACGTCCAGTAGTGGAGGGGTTAAACACTGTCCAGCACGACAGAAAATGACAGTATGTTTGTCGTCATCTCGGAATATGGTGTCCGCGAGAGTGTGGTTTATCAACGATGTTTTTTATTGTTTGATAATTTTAACTTGTCATTCAATTTCATACCTACTGGGTTTGTTTTTGACCAAATGATGTTAACTAGAATGATTGCAGCCAAAACACCCCGACAACATGACATGTCCCTGTTAAAAACTGTGGTCGTGCACTGGAGGGCCCGCGGAGGTCCTCACAATTTAGACTTTCGTGAGTATTCTCGGGGCTATTTACATGTTAAAAATTGTGGAAATAAATAGAAGAGAAACAGAAAAATTATATGTATTCTAAATGAGAGGGTCCCACCATGGGGGGTTGGAGGTAAACCCTTGATGGGGTGTATGAGCAGCTCCATGCCAAAGTTCAGCTCTACAGTGTATAGGTATATTTAATACTATAGCTGTACATAGTGAACCACCACACTCGCAAACAGATACTGCATTATATATTAAATTAAATTAATTACCACAACTAATAAACACCATTTAGATAATAGTGATAATTTCCTCTATTAGGTGCAGTAAGTGATGTCACAAGTAGTCCCATTTTTCACAGTTCATGAAAAATAAATGTAAACAAATAAAGGATGTGTTTCATGACATTTTTTACGCCAGTCAGCCAAAAGAATCCCTATTGTATATGAAACCTGCGAGTTTACCTGTATTGTGACGATCCTGCGTAATAAACGGAATTGTAATTTTCTTAATATTTTTTTTTATGACTAAAATATTTACTAATATGGAATAGCGTTTAAAGACCTTAGCTGTTGACGGGCAGTAATACTTTAAAACATTACTGTGTAGTGGATCACCGTGAGTGCCATAACTAAACGTGTACTGAGGCGTCCAAGGAAAGGATGTGAGTGTATGAGGATATTTCTCCTTATCTCTGCCTCATCCTGTCACAGATTACTGCCCTTCGTCAGACTGTGCTCGTCCTTCCGCCCAATCCTTTATCTTTTTTATTATTTCTTACTAGTATAGTATGGCGAGTAGGATTTTTTCCAAGCATTGAGTTTTACACAGTGACATCAAGAACTAACCATACAGGTATTCCCCCCAAACGACTTTCTCGATCTCGTACAAAAGAGACAACTCATCTCTGCTGTCAAGATTTGTTCTTTTCCATCATTTAACCACTTATCAGCTTACCAGCCGTTTGGGCGGTTGACCCACACAGTGTTAGTACAGGAGGCAACCGGAGTCTGGAAAACTGCGTTTGATAAGGTCACACTGGATAACACACCCTTCTCACGTGTGTCCGCGTCAGTGTCTGTCGGAAGAAAGTCACCCCCATACCTCCCAGTCAGTCACCCTTTCTACTGGCAGAGCCTGATGGTACAATCTGTCAGCCCTCACCAGGACACTCTTCTCAGGAGCCACCACCTAAGGGACCCGTAAAGACCCGTGAGAGACGTTTGACGGGCAAGGTGGTTTCTCTGTC
Source organism: Homarus americanus (assembly GCF_018991925.1). Taxonomy (NCBI): domain Eukaryota; kingdom Metazoa; phylum Arthropoda; class Malacostraca; order Decapoda; family Nephropidae; genus Homarus; species Homarus americanus. The sequence goes on along the minus strand of NW_024721005.1, from coordinate 489,696 downwards.
CGGTACGTCATTTTTCCCATCAGGTGGCAGCGCGTAGACAGGTTAGCTGGGTGGCGCCGGTACAGTCTTGGCTCAGCCCTCGCAAGTGGTGTAGGTAATCGATTTGTCATCTGGCCACCTGGATATATACAACCAGTGATAGTCTGTACCTCCTTAATGATTGAAATATTTCAGAAATTACCATATATTTTATATTACACTTATTTACTTTTTCATAGCCATATTTACGATGATGGCTTACTCTGCTGTGCTTGTGATAATTACGTTAAAAATGGAAATAGTTTCGTGCTTGGCAGTTGGTGTAGGCCAGGCAGGGAACACTGTGCAATGATCGATGCCCACGAGAAGTCCCCTTCCTGTGCTTGCATTGCTTTACTTTATATAAACATTGTCAATGGTGTTTGTCGTATCATAACATTGCGTCTTGTCAATAATTTATAATAGAAACGGTGAGTAGGTTTAATGGGGTCGATAAGGGGATCCATAGGCCCATTGCACTGTAAATATTGTATTGTATGTATATGTCCTGTTTTTTGCATTTTGTTCTATTTGATCACATAATGATAGTGAGACTCACAAGAGTGATGAATGAATCACTTTAATTTCTCCAGTATTGCCCTTCAGTGTTAACAGTTGTATCCCAGAGTGAACTGACTTTACCTAAATACTTGTGGACTTAAGTTGTTTAAATGCATAAATTAACAATAAAAAACTAAAAATATTTCTGTTAAGTTAGCTGAAATATTTTTGAAGGAGTTAATTAAATCAAATCTAACTAAAAACATTGTTAAAATCATAAGGTTAATTTTGGTTCTTTTATTAATTCATCATTTGTGGTTCAGTCACATACTAAATTCTTACCCAAGTTTGTATATCTTCAAATCTAACAAAACATTATAGGGGGTCACTTACGAACAATCTTTGTAAAAACTTGTGAGAACAGTACTGGTGGCATTTAGACAAGATATGCTCAACAAGAACCAGTGTTGATGGATGGCAGATTGAACTTCATTCTCGAACTCTCATTACCGTTGCTGTCGTCAGTTTTTTGTGTAAGGTTCCTCAACTGCCAGCCAGGGTTATGTGCACCGTTCTATCAGACAGCGAGCGTCGTAAAGGTGTTCTCACTTTTTGTTACAATTTTCTTATATTATTTTTTTTAATATCTTAATTTTCATTAATATTTGGGTTTGTCGTTATCAGATTTATGATTTTTTTGTGTGTGAATGTGGTAGTATGTATCGATAGTATGTTTTATGTTATAACGTAATTATTATTAATATTTTATCATCATCAATGGTAAAAGGTTCGACTTGTAGGTAAAGTAGTGAGTGGCATACTGGAGTAGTGTTGCCAAGGTCACTTCGGCCACGACGCTCAGCTATGTAGTCTACCTTTTACCCCCCCCCCCCTCTTACGGTAAAAACATTAACTTGTGGTTGTAAATCTTGTGTTCCTTCATTGTTAGTCAAATGTCAAAGACCAAAAACCGACGAACGATTATATTGATAAGGTCAATGAAAAAAACAAAACAATCAAACAGCTTGAAGAAATAATCAACGTGCACAATAAACCGAGAGAGCCTACAGGGTATTACTACTGCACTAGAGACAGTGTTGTACTAACCTGGGTGAAATAAGTGCGAACGTACCTATGTATGGAATCACAGGAGCGAAAGAATACGCCAGTGTAGGTTTAATGTTACCGAACGAGACCTGAAGTAAGCCACACCACAAAATGCCAGTTTGACAGTATGTATCGACAAACCATTTTGTCCTTGTGGTGGCCTGTGACTCCTGGACACATACGCACAAGTGAACGTACATTTACATTAATATACTTCTCTCCTAACGCACGCCTTGTGAAACTTATCAGGGTTTAAGACCACATAGTAGTGAGGAGACCGTTACAGTGAGCCAGCAGTCAAAAATGCTGGCTACAAGATCCTGCAGTGATGAGCGGCTGGACCTCAGTATAAAGTAACCTGATATCTGAGTGATAATAAGAAGCTAACTCGGTTTCGAACGTCATTTCGTGTCACAATCGACCTCAATACACTTCTTTAATAGATTAAGACATTTTTCTCATATAAATCAAAGTACAACATTATTAATGCGGTACTGTTATTGACAGTGTTCAGAATAACGTATACAATATTAGGAGGGTAATTGCCATTTAGCGAGTTTTAAGGATACTTAGGAATTTCGTGTACGCCCTCGCCAAGGATAGTTCTGTGGGACTCTTGAAGAATATATTTTCCATAACTTGGCGGGGACATTGGTCCCCACACTCCATGAGAGCGTGGGTGACCTTGACGATATGCACAGGGGAAAAGGAAACAATCTCTAGAGACAACTGAATTACGTGGGCGAACATTCACAATCTGATTCCAGTTCCTTGTAACACCATCGAAAAAGTGCTGTGACGTAGACGTGAATAATTATAATATTAATAATGCAGGTAACAGTAAAGTCTCGGAAAGAAAATTGATAGGTTTTTTTTCTTACCAGATGTTGGCTCAGTCTTGGAGGTCACCTGTCCTGGGAGACTAAGACTGGTGGAGTCTCTCTCGCCTCTGCCAACATGACCACACAGCTTTGAGGACACAAGACAGTTATAACGTAGTTGAACACAATAATTACCTTAAAGGCCTAACATAACGGGAAGACAACACCTATTAATAACGCTGAGAAACACGATAACGTCCAATATATTCTTGTTAGTTTTGGGAAGTAGTCCGTGGTCAGATTATTTTTCACTTTCGACGCACTCATATATTTAACTTGTTTGATTATGAATGGTGTGTAATCGGTACGTGTTTCAGCCTACACTGTTCAGATTAACGGTAATTCCATTTATAATTATATATATTGGGGGGGGGGGGGATTGCGTGATAAATTTGACTGGACTTACAAGAAATTGTGTGATGGTTCTAAATGGCCTAGGGTGTGTGTTGTTCCAGTGTTTGTTTATAACAACTTAGGAATGTTTGAGAATGTAGTTAAGTTACTATAATGATAATAATATAGATAATTTAGATAACTTAAGAGTTTGGTTCATCAGTTCATGTGTATGTGGCCTCCGGTCGTTAGTGAGAGATGATAGTCTTACAGTAGCCTAATTACTGATGAAGTGCCTTGGTAGACCAGTTCTGCGCAAGTCCCTGTCGTGAATTTTGATTCCTTACCGCAGTTGTCGAAGCCACTCCCCCATCTCACCAAGAGGCGCTCTTAGACTTCGACTGTTGATGCTGCGGGCCTTCTTGTCTTGTTTCGGATTCATCTATAAAGCAAAGTTTGGGACAACTTATGGGTCTCTCTTCTTTTGCTACATCGTCACACAAGGTACTTCCTGTGGGTAGTTGGCCACCCTACAATTTGTGCACATGACCAGTCCAGCGCAAGCGATTTTGTTTCAACTAAGCAAATAAGTTTGTTGTGAGTATGTTGGCTTGGGGAAGGTTGTTTGCATTGGTGGTTCTGTCCTGTCATCCTCAGATGCGTTGAAGACAGTAAGTGAAAGAAGTTCAAATTGTTCTCTTTGTGGTTATATGTTGTTCACTTTTCAGTCATAGATGTTGATACAGTAGTTTGTCGGTAGTTCAGGTCCACTTGCTGAAACTGCCAGAGGTAGGGACTTTTTTTCTCAGGCACAGATTTGAGTACCTCTTGGAGTGAGGAGGTTCTAATTATGGTTAAACCCAGGGAGGTCTTCTTCGAGGGGGGATATTTCTTATGGGAACCATGATCAAGAAAGCACTCCTTGTCTCAATACCATTATTTTCGTCACCCCGATGTCCAGTTAGGGTAATTAACATTCATGGAACATAGTGCTATGGAGTTAATATTCCTCGTGGGCGACGAGTGCAACATCCTCGGTGATTATATATATTTTCTAATGGAAGTTTTCCTCCGTCTAGTGTGCTGAGACGAGCAGGATTGTAAAGATTACCCTCGGGTGTAGCATTTAAAGCTAGATTCTACCTTCGTTGTTTTGGAACACATACTCGAGGAGGATGGCAAGAAAGATCCCCAAAAGTGTTAGTGCAAGGACACAGCCTGGCTTAATGCTACTCTTGGTGTCCCTGGGAACTGAAGGGTCGTGTGGTTGCTGTTTTGCAACAGCCCCATCCCACCCCACAGGGACATAGATACGTGTCCTTATTTTAACTTTGCCGCACATTTCCTACCCTACACTCCTTACCTCACAACAAACTTAGTGCTAGAAGAAAGTACAAAACAAATATTCGAAAAAGAATTAAACACGTAAAAGCATTGCAAATGAAATGGTCTTAATTAAAGTCTGAAGTAAAATCTACACTACACATTTAAGAGTAGCAAATAGTAAAGAAAATATTGAATCACTGTGCATTTTAAATAATTTCCTCTTAATATTGCTAGTATTTTAGGTGATAATGAAGACATAAACACTAAGTTTTACAGTAGGTAATATCTAGGCGAGTCAGTTGTGTATATAGTTACCAGACATATGCCGATCTCTACCTAGTACATACCATTGCCTTACCCTTGTGTTGTACCACCCAGCTTAGTACCCTATTATTGTTCCACCTCCCTCCTAGGCTATGGTTAGCTCAGTACTTCCCCACATTATCATAGTAACTGTAACATAGATCGTAAATGGATTATGTGTTCTCCTTATTGACACTCAGAGAGTATTAGTAACACAATAGTTAGCGGGTCCATTATGAGTCTTTGTATAGGGCTTAGCATCTACTGGTTAAGTCCTGGTAGCTGTGTCGATAGAATGGAATATTAATCTTCAGCGCCGTACATAACCTTTTACCAGTTATTGATGAAAATTTCCGATATGGTGACAAATTCCATGATGGGTGTTTGAGTGTGGTTGTCTCCGTCTCTCGTTACCTCTGTCATAGTTCACCCGCCCGTAGTGTGTGTGTGTGTGTGGGACGGGTGGCGGAAGTGTCCGAGTCCAACAACTGAAAAGTGTCGGTGTAAAAATTTTCAATACCGGGCTAGGTGTAGTAGGTGGTGTTGAAGAAATGTTTATACGTATCCTCTTGAACTCTGAACTCCTGTGAAGATGGAATTAGGAGATTGTATTGATTACGTGATTTATGCTTAAAGGGATAATTATTCAATCTGCTTTTCTTGATAAACACTAATCACACAGAAACTAATGTTGACAAATACCTGTAAGTTTAGCGAGTATACTACAAATTGGCGCAAATATTTGGAAACTGTTGATGAATGAATTAAAAATAATAATTATTTATGGACCATGTTGAGGAGTCACTTGGGGTGGAAGAGTAAAGTGTAATTTTCGTAGGGTTTTTCCTCCAAGGACGCCGTGGGAGGGTGAGTCTTAGTCCCGCGGCTCTGCCAGGATAAAATCAATACTCGGCAACTGTTGTCCCTGTCCGCACACCTACACTGACTGCTGAGTGGCTCATCTTACCCACCTACACTGACTGCTGAGTGGCACCTCTTACCCACCTACACTGACTGCTGAGTGGCTCATCTTACCCACCTACACTGACTGTTGAGTGGCTCATCTTACCCACCTACACTGACTGCTGAGTGGCTCATCTTACCCACCTACACTGACTGGCTGAGTGGCTCATCTACCCACCCACACTGACTGCTGAGTGGCTCATCTTCTGATCTGGCCATCACCCACACTACACTGCTGGACTGCTTGACTGTTGAGTGGCTCATCTTACCCACCTACACTGACTGCTGGGTGGCTCATCTACCCACCCACACTGACTGACTGTTGAGTGGCTCATCTTACTCCACCCACACTGACTGCTGCGGCTCATCTTACCCACCCTCACACTGACTGAGTGGACTGTTGAGTGGCTCATCTTACCACCCACACTGACTGTTGAGTGGCTCATCTTACCACTCCACACTGACTGTTGAGTGGCTACACTCTGAGTGGCCCCACCACTCCACACTGACTGTTGAGTGGCATCTTACACTGACTGCGAGGCTCATCTTACCCACACTGACTGCTGAGTGGCTCATCTTACCCACCTACACTGAATCATACTGACTGGTTGACGCTGGGTGGCTCATCTACCCACCCACACTGACTGCTGCGGCTCATCTACCCACCACACTGACTGCTGAGTGGCTCATCCACCCACTCCACTGACTGCTGAGTGGCTCATCTACCCACCCACACTGACTGCTGAGTGGCTCATCTTACCCACCCACACTGACTGTTGAGTGCTCATCTTACCCACCACACTGACTGCTGGGTGGCTCATCTTACCCACCTACACTGACTGCTGGGTGGCTCATCTACCCACCTACACTGACTGTTGAGCACCTCTACCCACCAAGGACTGCTGGGTCATCTACCCACCTACACTGACTGTTGAGTGGCACCTCTTACCCACCTACACTGACTGCTGAGTGGCTCATCTTACCCACCTACACTGACTGTTGAGTGGCACCTCTTACCCACCTACACTGACTGTTGAGTGACTCCTCTTACCCACCTACACTGACTGTTGAGTGGCACCTTTTACCCACCTTCACATACATGCAGGTATACCCAAACACACCGCTCATCCGTACAGGTTGATCATCGTAGAAACGTATTAATTGAACACATGAGAGTATGGCTGCAAGCATAGCTACATCACAACTTAAACTCGTACACCCACTTAACAAAAAAAGCATATACTGTGTGTGTATATCCATCCCAAAAGCACATTTATAGATGTACACGGATAAACCCGCATGCTCTTCACACATACGCACGGAGAAGAATGTGATGATGGAGAAGTGAGAGAGCTATGTAGCGAAGGGGGAATGCTTGAGGAGCGAGGGGAGGTTGGGACGAGGTCGTAGGCAAGACACTAGTGAGAGGAACAAGACAGCAGTGAGGGGAACAAGACAGCAGTGAGGGGAACAAGACAGTAGTGAGTGGGACAAGACACTAGTGAGAGAAACAAGACAGTAGTGAGTGGGACAAGACACTAGTGAGAGAAACAAGACAGTAGTGAGTGGGACAAGACAGTAGTGAGGGGAACAAGACACTAGTGAGTGGGACAAGACAGTAGTGAGGGGAACAAGACACTAGTGAGTGGGACAAGACAGTAGTGAGTGGGACAAGACAGTAGTGAGGGGAACAAGACACTAGTGAGTGGGACAAGACAGTAGTGAGTGGGACAAGACAGTAGTGAGTGGGACAAGACAGTAGTGAGGGGAACAAGATAGTAGTGAGAGAAACAAGACAGTAGTGAGTGGGACAAGACAGTAGTGAGGGGAACAAGACAGTAGTGAGGGGAACAAGCCACTAGTGAGGGGAAGATCTCGGCGTTCAATTAGTGAACTACGCACATCCTAGTACACACACTCGCTATCAGCAGATGTTGTTAGTTAGTCGGGAGTTGGTGCTGTGTGTCAGTCAGTCTACGCACAAGAGAGACGCCTGTCTTATCTTCCATAATACAGTCACACTCCCTCATGTAATATACCCAGCTGTCCACTTGAGAGGATTAACTGTATCTTTGTTGCTTCGTCGAACGTGTGAGTCCAAGTTTATCTTAGATTAGTCACAAAGTACTGCTATCAAGTTGAGGTATTTTTAAACTAATATCAACATTGTATTTATGCATTATTATTTGTTTATCTGTATTGATTTTTTTTTTATATTCTACGTCTAAATATTGTTGAATTGGTCTGTTTCTTTATAGACATCTGTGAGTATTATTATTATTTTTATGTATTTACTTATGTAGTGGTTTAATTTATGTACATGGTTATTACTTTTTTTAAATTGGGTTATTTGTTAGGTTTAGTTTTCATTCGTTAAAAATATATTTCGAGGCGGATAAGTATAAAAAAATATGAGGTCGTAAGGTTTGTTTTATACCCATTGTGTATTTCTTGTACATTACCTTAATCTCTCTGAATTGTGGGAAAATATTATAAGATAATTCATGGCCAAAGAAGCAAGACAATTTTACCTCGAATAACTACATCATTTATCATTCAGTTTATTTCAGTGCAAGAATTCTCGTTTAATAGAAATATTATGAGGGTGTGTGGTTGCTAGGGTGATAGTAGCGTGGCATCTTCAGCTGCACCAACAAACAAGCCTTCATGTTAGACCAGTGATGGGTGTGTACGTGAGGGCTGAGCTTCCTCTTGTCCCTGTGAAACGCTATATGAGAGTAAAGATTCATTTTTCTATACACTGTTTATTTAGTAACTTAACCGGTGTAGTGCAGTGTACACGTTCATTGTGTTTTCCTTGACTTCACTTGATTTCCTTATGACTGACATTGTGTGTGTGTGTGTCCCAAGTGTTTTAGTGATTTACAGCGTATCCAACATATTATGTGCTATTTAAGGGTGACATTCTTACTATAAACAGTGGATGTGGAGCTTGGTTACACGCGTATGGGCCTAGTGTGTGTATTTGTAGAATTATCATAAATGGAGTTTCATTCCAGGTGTGAAAGTGAACGAACGTGATATAAAATTTCAGAAAAAATGACGCACTTTGACCACCAAGTGCAACCATTATACCGCCACTTGAAAACGAGGTTGAAGTAGTGTGAGCGACTAGTGGAGCTGAACTATGAGTGTGGTTCAGTGAGTTAAACTACCGGAAGTACCCGAGGCTACTCAAAGTCAGCTGGTTAGTGAGCCAGACGACCGGTAGCGACTTGGGCGAGACTATCCTGAATGCAGCTAACGAAAAGTTATTGTTAGTGAGGAAGGCTACTGTGTTCATTAAGGTACCGTACCCTGAGGTATCTAGCCTACCGTCACTAGAGCACCAGACTACCTTCATTAGAGCATTAGGCTCCTGTCAACAGAAGAGGACTTGCCATGTACCAGGATGCGGTGGCGGAAGACTCAAGGATTCGACTTGACGGAAGACGGGGTAAGTACCTGGTCCTTACTGTTCTTGCTCCCTGGTACTCTTGCCATTTTTTATTTTTGCTATTATGTTATTTAATCTCGGACCTTTTTTTCCGGTACATGTAATAGGATACTGTGGGTATGTGATTTCTCAGGCAATCGTGTGGTAGTTTGACCCAATGACGATGTGTCCTTGACGCCTTTTTTTGCGGCTATGGGTTACCAGAGGAGTGTTTGTGGTGAAAGACGAGACTAACGGTATAAGTGTTCAGATGATTTGAGAACTTTACCACATGCCTTGACAAACATCTGCATATGGTGTTGTCTTAACAGTCAACACTAACAGCTGTAATGTCCTTTGGGTAAAGTTTATATTTTATAACACACACACACTAAAAAGGTACCCTATTTCCTAATCAAATATAAATTTAATGGAATGTGATATTATTGCAAAAAATAAAATAGTGAGATCTCAAAAGCAATTGTGGCATTAATCCAGGTCTTCAAAATTCTTGGCATCACTCTTAACACAACACACACGACAGTACTCAGAGCACAGTTTTTGATGGCTCTGGTCCCCAAATCCTCCAGATCAGTCAATTTTCTTCCAGAGATTAAGGAGACAGATATGTTGATAAAGGAGATCAAAGAGAAGGAGACGTGTAGGCGGGTTAAGTTTCCCGAGTCCCGCATTAAACCGTTACTGTGCCAGATGTATTGTTGTGTCCACGTGTCTCGCCGGGCCCTCGCGCCTCCAAAAATAATCATCCAAGCTGTTTGTCAAATCATTTACTATGTAGGCTACTGCTATTACATCCACATTTTCTGGGTTGTCGAAGATGTGTTACCTGTAGGTTATTTGTACAGTGAGTCCACACCAGACTGTCAGTGTGTGTCGCTACATCACAGCTAGAGACATTCTGGATGTCAATTCATGAGCACATTAATGGTGACTCATTGTTAAGGCTTAAGTACTTATAGAAATCTCTCACATTCTTACCGCCCCCCTTACTGTGTGTCACCATCACAACCTCCCCCCTTACTGTGTCACCATCACAACCTCCCCCCTTACTGTGTCACCATCACAACCTTCCCCCTTACTGTGTCACCATCAACCTCACAACCTCCTCTGTGTCACCATCACAACCTCCCTTACTGTGTCACCATCACCTTACTGTGCTCATCACAACCTCCCTACTGTGTCACCATCACAACCTTCCCTTACTGTGTCACCATCACAACCTCCCCCCTTACTGTGTCACCATCACAACCTCCCCCCTACTGTGTCACCATCACAACCTTCCCCTGTGTTGTGTCACCATCACAACCTCCTTACTGTGTGTCATCATCCAACCTCCCCTTTACTGTGTCACCATCACAACCTTCCCTTACTGTGTCACCATCACAATCCCCCACTGTGTCACCATCACAACCTCCCTTACTGTGTATCACCATCACAACCTTCCCCTTACTGTGTCACCATCACAACCTTTACTGTGTCACCATCACAACCTCCCCTTACTGTGTCACCATCACAACCTCCCCTTACTGTGTGTCACCATTACAACCTCCCTTACTGTGTCACCATCACAACCTCCCTTACTGTGTCACCATCACAACCTTCCCCCTGTGTCACCATCACCCCCCTGTGTGTCACCATACAACCTCCCTTACTGTGTCACCATCACAACCTCCCTTACTGTGTGTCACCATCACAACCCCCCTTGCTGTGTCACCATCACAACCTTCTTACTGTGTCACCATCCTCCCTGTGTCACCATCACAACCTCCTTACTGTGTGTCACTATCACAACCTTCCCCACTGTATCGTGTGTGTCAGTCATCACAACCACTACCAGTGTCACCATCACAACCTTCTGTGTCAGCATCACAACCCCAGTCCCAACAACGGTCACTACCAGGGAGGAGCACCGCCCCGTGTGTGTAGAGAAAGAAAGAGTGAAAGAAGATTAGAGGTGGGGGAAGAAAGTTAAAGTTCGGAAATTGAAGAAATTTCGGAGGAGGTAAGAGAGGGCGGGCTGACCGCCTAGCTAAGCTAATGGTGTGTAAAGGTTGTGTCATGGGTAAGTTATTGTCTGTCGGTACAGGCACTAGACAGCCTACCCTATGCCATATTGGTGTTTTGAGGGCCTTATTTCATATTCCGCCGACCCTACTGTGTAGAAAATAATACAATTTTATAAGTTCTCCTTACAGCATAACACTAAGCCATGTCAGTGGGCGGAGGGGAGGATTGGTAGTACCTGAGGACGCTTTCTGAGTGTGTTTGTCTGTTATGAGGCCAGCGAGGCCTCTTCAATATTGTTGGTTGTCCTCTTACCATCTAGTAGAGGATGTCTGGCGTTCATGTCCTACACATGAGAGAATATTTTCCCCCTTTAGAATAAAATTCGCAGGGTGTCAGGCTGTGTTGACCAGCAGTGAAACGCGTTTTGTGTTGACCATTAAAAATGCAACAGTTAAAACGCTGGCCAGCCATTGTTGTGTGGAGAGCAGCTTTGTTCCCTAACCTGCGTCTATTGTTGACTCTTCTCCGTGTTTTGTTTCATTATTTTAAGTTATTTTTAAACCTCTGGTGTCAGCGTGATGATGCTGAGGTTTGCGCTTATATCTGCCAGGTAACAAGACCTGAGTTAGCACGACAACGGAAATGTTTCGGGGATTTGTTGTGGTTTTGTCTTGTGAATTTTGAACAGTCAGTCACCTAACCCAGGGGTGGGCAAAGTGCGGCCCGCGGGCCACATTTGGCCCGCCAAATTATTTCTGTGGCCCGCCACTGCATTTGGCAATCAGAAAAAAAATTCTTATTAATTACAGAAATGACAATTTTGGAAGTTGGGTGGACATAGCAGCAATACTGGCTCGTCGCTGTTAACCTGTGGCCCGCGAAGTGTGCCACCATTCATGAAGTGGCCCTCCATCAAAAATAATTGCCCACCCATAACAGGTTAGGTCCTAACCTGTTATGCTTACGTGTTACCCTGAACAACTTGCACTTCCTGGCGTCACATAATACCCCTCCCCCCCCATATTACCCTCGCCCCCCTCCCCCATTTGCGTGGATTGGCGTTCAACATCACAATTACCCTTCACACTGATTCCCTTCGTATTGATCGCGTTTCTTGACATGGCAACACGTCACGTCACATTGGACTTTATTGTGTTACATTTCATCACGTCACGATTGATCCTGCATCACGTCACAATAGATCCTGCCTCACGTCACAATAGATCCTGCATCACGTCACAATAGATCCTGCATCACGTCACAATAGATCCTGCCTGACGTCACAATAGATCCTACATCACGCCACAATAGATCATACATCACGTCACAATAGATCCTGCGTCACGTCACAATAGATCATGCATCACGTCACAATAGATCCTACATCACGTCACAATAGATCATGCATCACGTCACAATAGATCCTACATCACGTCACAATAGATCATGCATCACGTCACAATAGATCCCCATCACGTCACAATAGATCATGCATCACGTCACAATAGATCCTACATCACGTCACAACAGATCACATCACGTCACACACGTCACAATAGATACATCACGTCACAACAGATCCACATCACGTCCAATAGCATCACGTCACAATAGATCCTACATCACGTCACAATAGATCCTACATCACGTCACAATAGATCATACATCACGTCACAATAGATCCTACATCACGTCACAATAGATCCTACATCACGTCACAATAGATCCTACATCACGTCACAATAGATCCTACATCACGTCACAATAGATCATGCGTCACGTCACAATAGATCCTACATCACGTCACAATAGATCCTACATCACGTCACTTTACATTCCATCATATAACATCACGATATATTGCGCCACATCACATTCTCTTCCTTATCAAAAAACACAACAGCACATTACATACCCTAACATATTACACTCTTAATATTACACAATATTACATGAGACATCACTTCATCAATCATTCATAGTAGCGGCCTTATATCTGAGGGTTGGCGGCCACAGTCTTCCATTCTAAAATAATGTTTTCGAGCTGTTGCTGTTTTTTGGGGGCCGGTTTGGTAACTTGATCAGTATCGGCGTCAGATTGCAACCTTTCGTGTCTAGGTCAGCTGAGGTTGTAGCAAGAGGCTGCTGTATTTTTGAGTGATCTACACGTATCCTCTCCTCCCATTGACCTGTCTCGTACAAAGTTTGCGAAATATGAAGAAAAAGTACTTGCGCAAACTTGTAATGCGTCTTTGAGTGCGCAGTTGGGGATGCGCGCACCGATGTTAATGTTCTTAACTTACTACAGTACTACGCTTCAAAAGTCCTTACTCACGGACTCTAGATTCACGCAGGATTATCATTAGCTTCATTATGGTCATGTTTGGGGGTCAATCAGTCACTTCATGTACACAGGCTAGGTCGACCAGTGGTGGCTTTGGGTAAATTAGGTTCTGATCATGTTTTTATACAGGTTAATGCTATGGTAGGATTGGTGTCTGTGTGTTCGTATGTCAAAGTTGATAAGTAAATTGCTCTTAGAGAAAAACCAGATGAGGTCAAGAAGGTTTCAAGTATATTGTATTGTTAGGTCAGTTAATGTTGTCTTGAGAAAATATTCCATGCAATAACTGAGCTGAAATTCACTTGGAATTTGAGTCATGATCAGTTTAATTAATATTTATCTTGTAGTCGTTTAGTTGTAATAGCTAGTCGTTCGGCTCTTAGTTACAGTTTAAACAGTACTTTGACTCGTAAGCCCAATAGTTTAACTTACTTAGTTTGTATTACACTCTTTTTACTTTCGCCATATATTGACTAATTCCCTTGACTGTCTCTCTGTCTGTCCTCAAAATAGCTCGAGAACAGGTTTGTGGGTTTACACCAAACTTGGGAGGTTTAATTAACATGTGACAGTCCACATCATAAACTTTTGGTGCAAGTTACGCAAAGCTGACCAAATTTTGCCTTGGTAAGGGTGTGTTTAATGGTAGGAAAAAAGAAAGGGTTCCTTGGCGGGTTAAATGAAATGTGGATTTCCGAGTGTGTAGTGCGGTAGCTTCATTAACTCAGGAACAACCTCACTAGTTCCATATTAACCATGTCAAGGATCAGTTCCAATGCAGTGTTTACTTCCGGTCGTATGTTTAATTGTAATATTACGATGGTCCTTGGTAGCCTGACATACCGTACTACACTGGTCCATAATAGCTCAGTTATCATTTTGGATCATAACCACACTTAACACATCTGGTGTGTCATACGTCTTACTCTGCAAGTCGTTCTCTGATTCACATTCATTTAGGATCATTCACTTTCATTATTTCCTCACGTGTGGGACAACAAAAACTCCCCACAAAAATCCAGGGTAAAGTGTACGTGTTGGCCAGTGCCGCCAAGGTCGGGTTATATAAAGTAGGGCGAGGTGGTGTTTGCTCCCGCCAAACTAATATTGAAATATGACGAAAAAAAATATTTGTGAAATAATAAACAAGTAATGTACAATGATGCCTAATGCCCGAGCAGGACAAGGACAGTGATGTATTGTGATTACACGTCGGTGTAAACTAAGATAATATAAATAGAAATGTATTAATATATGCTGAAGAATTGTTAATGTTTAAGTTACATTAAGGTAACTTGAATACAGTAATATACACTGAAGTAGGGAACTGTACTATATATTTAGAGCAAGGCAAGGTAGGCAACTCGACCACAGCATTGTGACCTATAGCGTGTCAGCCTTGACCTGGTGCAAGGTCTATACAATAATAAGGTCACGCGCCAAAGAAAACGGAACTTCTTGTGATGTCACTTGCCCGTCCTCCTCTGGCCGAGATCACATATTATACTGACATTAAATTTTAGCCTCAGTAATTGTCATAACTATTTAAGTTCTGCTTAAAACGTCTTACACATACACACGGGAGAGAGACAGCGCACCATCCCACCATGATGACACACAACCACAATATCCTGATGTCTCCATGTTATCATTTCACCATATAAACACTGAACTCTGAAGCAGCTGAATAATGCAAACTAGACACCAGAAACAAAGATATTCCTCCTAGTTGTAAGATTGTCCACGATTGTATTGGCTTGATGAATATAAACTCTAATAATAATAACAATTAACGGTTTATTGAAAGAGCTTGGCAGCCAGAAGGCTGAAAATATACAGTTACATAATTGGGGAATGGGTTTCGATTTACAAATAATATACACGTAACATAAGTGACACAAATAAGATATATAATAACTAGATGGGGAAAAGCTCAAACTACAGGGCATTTCAACATAGTGACAGTGTAAGAAGTAGGATTTACTGGGAGTGAATACACTGGTTTATTACAAGTTATTGATAATTTTTACAATGGTTGGGACTGGGCTGTTCTTATAGCGATCAGTTCATGCACGTATGGGCTGGATGCGGTTGTGGTGTCGAACAGCAATTCTCGGGCTAGGGATCTCAAGTGGTAGTAGGAGCCGGTGTCGAGGATGGTGCAGAAGCTTCTTACCAAATTTGCAGATGAGGTCGTGGTGATGGTCAGTGAGAGTCGAGAGGGTCAGTGTGTTGAGCGCTTCCTGATATGTGGAGTAGGAAGGGGAGAGAATAATCTTGCATGCCCTCTTTTGCACTTTTTCTAGGTGTTTACGTTGTGTGGCATTTAGGGAGGAAGACCAGGTAGGGGAGGCATAGGTGAGCTTGGGAAGTATGAATGTTGAGTAAACACTGAGGAGCTCGGGTGCAGGAACTCCGAGGGACTTGAGTCGGCGGAGGAGGTGGAGACGGAAACTGGAGGATTTGACTAAATAATAATAATAATAAACGGTTTATTAATATAGTTGCAGCCGGTGGCTGAAAATATACAAACTTGCATGTGATTTAGACATAATGATATGCGTTCAATACATTTACAGGGCTGTACAGTACATAAATCAGGAGTTGTTTATTATTTTAACAATAGATGGGATCGTGCTATTCTTATATCTATCGGTGCGGGCTCTTATGGGCTGAATTTTGTTGTAGTGGCGGACTGCGCGAGGTGGGTGGGGGGCTGCCGGTGGCAGGAGGTGGCGATGACGAGGGTGGTGCAATAGTTGGCTGCCAAACCTTTCCAGTGCTTGGTGGTGGAGGTCACTGAGGGATGGCATTTCCAGGGTGGAGAGAGCGTTGGTGTAACCGGAGTAGTCAGCGCTGAGCATGATTCTGCAGGCCCTTTTCTGTACCTTCTCTAGCTGACGTTGTTGGGTGGAGTTGAGGGAAGAAGACCAGGCTGGTGACGCATACGTTAGTTTGGGGAGAATAAAGGCGTTGTAGATGATCCTCAGCTCTGGCGTGGGTGTCCCAAGTGACCTAAGTCGTCGTAGCATGTAGAGACGGTACGAGGCTTCCTTGACTGTGTTATTTACATGGGCCTTCCAGTCAAGTTTGTTGTCTATAGTAACACCTAGGAGTTTGGCAGACTGCACCAGCTGGAGAGGATGGGCACCCACTGTGACTGCTGTGTGGTTTCCAATTTAGTTTGTTGTCTATGGTGACGCCGAGGAGCTTAGTGGAATCTACAACCTGGAGTGTGTTGGGACCTAAAGTAGTGGAAGGGGGTGGGACAATGTCGGAGGAGAGGTTGATGTGCATAACCATGGTCTTGGTATGGTTGATGGTGACGTGGTTGTTGGTGGCCCAGTTTTGGAGACTGTTCAATAAATCCTGAAGGGCGGTGTAGTCGGGAGCAGAATTGTTGACGCTGATCCTAATGGTGGAGTCGTCGACATATTTCCAGCGAGCAGGGGTTCTCTTAGGGCATCGTGTGTGTGTGTGTGTGTGTGTGTAGGATACCTTGAAAATATTACCCAACCAACAGCCAAGCCTTAACTCTCGTTGACAACACGTTTCTAAAAAATTATCCTCCCCTCGATATAAGCAGAGAAGGTCACTGTTTGTTGTTTTTTAATAGAATATAAAAAAATAAAATAAAAATAAGGCAACAAAAATATTCAAAAAGTGAAATAAGACCAAAAATAAATAAGTTAAGAGTTGTCTTATGGCAAGAGGGCCAGCTAGTCTATATATCCATGGTGCTCATGGCTGAAATTCTCGCGGCGTGACTCTGGTACCACGTTCTGAGGAGCAGTGTGGGATAGCATCTTCTTCAGTCTCGTAATAATCGTGGCTGAAAAGATTTTATATGACTCGTTTCCTTGGTCCTTACTTTCTTTACTATATAATTAAGTAGATTCTTCTTCTGTTTTAAAATCTTTAATAATACTGAGTTCTGGTGGTTGTAGGCGACGTTAGGCCTGAGAGAGAGAGGTGGTGAGATATGTGAAGACTGCGGTAATGTGTGTGTGTGTGGTGCTAGGCGGGAAGACCTGATGACTGGGCGCCATACCAAGGTAGCAGCTGAGCTACGTGGTATTTGGCCCAACCTGAACTAGCTTACCTGTCCCACCTGGTGCTCTCCTCATTACCACACTAAAACTGTCGTGGAGGTTCTCAGGTCGCCGTCAGTGTTCATCCCGGGTTGTAATGGTTGTTCCTACGCAGGGGAGACACACTGTACTGTACTCGGATCAACACTTATATGTTTGTACAATATATGAGAATTAGTCCAGGTCTTCTATGATTATATAACAGTAATTTAATTCTTCTAGGCTTATATTTAACCAGAACAATGGTGGCTGGGTTCATCCTACCACAACAGGGAGTATTACGTATCATAACCTTAGGTCGGTGTTGTGACCTCGGCCGTGAAGCGTGTGTGGGTGTTGGCTGAATCATGGCAGCACTTAACTCCAGGGTCTTAAACAACATTATTTTTAACAGCTCTCCTAGATGTGAATGTTACGTTTCACTATTCTATAATATTTTTAGCGACACTACTCAAGGTAACTCCAACTTTGATACCCGTGTATATAATGTACAGGTGAGTGATAGAGAAGTGTACACACATTAGGAAGGTGAGTGCAGTACCTAAAAGTGTTGTAGTTATGTTCCTCCTCACACCTACCACACATGTTGTACTTAAGTTGTCCAACGTCCAAGACCTAACTTCCTTTTGTAATTAAAAAGACTGATGGCAAGGTAATATCTGCCTTCCTTCCTCGTGTTCTAGCTGGCCTTTAGGTATACCAACGACACAGAGGGACCCGGGGGATGGGGCATAGGGGAACACGGGGAATGGGGGGAACACACAGGGATGGGGCACAGGGGAACACGGAGGATGGGGCACAGGGGAACACGGAGGATGGGGCACATGGGGAACACGGGGGATGGGGCACATGGGGAACACGGGGATGGGGCAGAGCAAGGGAACACGGGGATGGGGGCACAGGGAACACGGAGGATGGGGCACAGGGGAACACGGGGAATGGGGATGGGGATATATGGGGACACGGATATATTAGATAATTACGATATAAGAATTTTGTATAGCGGTGTAAGGGAAAGTTTTGCTATAACCTAGTGGAAGGTATTAGCTCTGATAGAAAGGTTATCAGTGTCTCAAGTCATACGTACAACACTCCGATTCCTACCCGAATGACTTATAATGCATCTCAAAATATAGTCAACATACACCTAACGCACTACAAGGTTCAATCTATTATTATTATTATTATTTTCTTGTACAGCTCGTAATAAACTAAAAGATTTCGTAACTTGTTCCTTCAATTCTTGTTTACAATACTTGATAAGAGGGTGTAGTAAGTGGGCAGCTTGTGTGGGTCGTGTGATTCCATATATATCTTGACCTTCTCATCTCTTTATAACTCTGTTGGGCTAAACACCAGAACTGAAGCGAAAGACGACAATAATAATAATAGGATGATGACACTAACTCAACGACGCCTATATGGACAATATAACGATGTTTCATTTAATTCGTCAAAAGAGACACAGAGAGCTAAACAAAAACAACTGAAACGACAAGTGACATAACCTGATAAAGTGTTGAGGTTGAATGGTGGTGGTGGTGGTGTGTCTGCGTTTAAGTGTTGTGTTCTTACCCGAGCCTTGGGGAGGGAGGTGTCACGCCTTCAGCAGGTTCCCAAACAGGTTTCGTTGCCACTTACACTCTTTAGTCTAGGAGCACCTGAGTGTGGGCTTCTGAGTGTGTGTTATGTCTGATGGTTAGTGAGGGAGTGAGAGGCAGTGTGGGAGAGGCAGTGAGGGAGAGTGAAAGACAGTGTGGGAGAGTGAGAGGTAGTGTGGGAGAATGGGAAGCAGTGAGGGAGAGTGAGAGACAGTGAGGGAGAGTGAGAAGCGCAGGTTAACACTATCATGACCTTGATATTACACACAACTCTCACTTTCTCCTCATCCTATCCCGTATATCCTGCCCTGGCCATCCAAGTCTAGTACATCCTACCCATTCATCCTGTCCCGTCCATCCTACCCCGCAAATCCCGCTCTGTCCATCCTGCCCCGGCAATCCAGTCAAGTACATCCTACCCCGTGTATGTCCGTGTTCCTCTGGCGTCTCATCAGTCTTTCTATATATTATCAGTTCTAGACGGACTCCAGACCACAGAATGAGAGGCGGCGCGCACGAGGTAACACACGACCCACATATAAGTCTGCCAGCCACCATGTTCAGCCGTGTTGGGGGGTGTTTTAAAAGGTGGTCATCGTGCATCTGGAGGCTCCGTCGCTGAATTGATGACGTCATTGATAATATTGAGACCTTTTTGTTTCGTGTGTTGGAGATCCTGTGCTCCTCTGGTCTGGGGTGAGGCTGTCTAGCCTTGTGTGAATCCGTCTTTACTTCCCATGAAAAGCAGCAGTTGGTGTTATTGTGTGGAAACTACGGATATTTCTGAGCCACTGGAATTCTGGAAGTTTCCTATTGTTATGCTCAACGACCTTATCCAGGTAGTGGTGGTGAGGGTTCGTCCCTCACCTTTATCCCAGGTGTTTCCTTAGCCACCGTTAGCCATCGTAACATTTTAAACGGAGACTGTTGGCGGCAGTAGCGCCGTCATACACAGTCTCTTACAGTGATGAGGTACTTGCGTTTCTAATATTTTATCTTCTAAAGATGGGTCAGTGTGGCAATGCTGGAGTCTTTCACAAACTCATGAGGTGTATAAGGGTAAGAGTTAATTGCGCTTTGATACGTTACCTGTTCCTAATACAGTCGAGAAGAACCTAAACTTATCGGTAATGTAAGTTAAACCTATGTGGAGATAATTTAGTATATACATAATATTGTACTGGTATGTGTCGATCAGGCTCTGGAGTAATGAACTGTGTGAGAATGATGGTCTTATTTGAAAACCCTTGGCGGGAAAAGTGTCCTCACTGTTTGCGCTGCATCATACGGCTGGCAGTCCGGCACGATACCATCATCTTCCCTCACTGCTTTCGGAATAGGTAAAGAATTTGTTTCTCTTCGTAGACTTTAGCTGCCCTTAATGACCTTAGTAATTTAACCTTCTGTTCCCTTTTAGTTTACAGTTATGGTCGAATAATGCAGCGTGCTTAATTATATTTTGTTTATTATATTTGTAAACCTATTTTAGTATCAACTTAGGTACGCGACCAAGTTAATATAATATCAGCTTACATAAAACAATTGCTAATTCTATAACAATTTGCAGGATATTCGCGACTGGTAAACTCTTTATAAGTAATGTACCAAAACGTTTTAACAAGACTCCCTCATCCCTCTTGTCCGTGTTGTGAGGTCTCTAAGGTTTTGGGGGGAGGGGGGGGGCTTTCCTGTGTCTCCTGGGTATGGCTCATTAAGTCTTTCCTTCTTGTGGGGTCTTTGTTAAGTCTTCACGGCCATTACAGTAGTCTTGAGGTTCCCAGGTCTTGTTCTCACGTGGTCTTAAAATGGTGTTGAGGTAAACTACAGGTAACTGCTGACGTCTTGGGTAGTAAGTCCTTAAGTCTTGGGGTCTTTATCGTTAACCCTTCAGATTTTCAGGTCTGTATGTCTTCAGGTCTGGTAGTCAGTAGGTGGCCAGGGCTCAGGGGGGGGGGAGTGGTTACGTGAGGTGGGGTTAAAGGGGGGAGCGTGGGGTTTTAGTGAGGTGGCTATTACAGACTGGTTTTGGTGAGTCAGCTATGGGGACTTGGGGTCTGTGGTAAGCGACTGTCAGCCCACCACTACCCCCCCCACCTCTTACCATCCCTTTCTTCACCCTCACTTTCTCCAGCTTTATGTCTCAGCATTCCTGATAAGTTTCCTATTCTCATTATTTTTCCTCCTTTCACTCTTACCCATTCTCCTCTCCTCGACTTGCTGAACAATACCTCCCCCCAGCCTGCCCGCCCACCCACGGCCTACCTCACACCTCCCTTATTCCCATTTTCACACACCATTCCCATCTACATTTCCATCCACCTCACCACCACCCCCATTCACATCCATATATCCTCATATGACCCACACCCCACTCCACCCACGCCCCACTCCACCCACGCCCCACTCCACCCACGCCCCACACCACCCACGCCCCACACTTCACACTGTAAGTTTCTCCTTAACTCCTGAATTATATTTTTGGTCCGTATGTCAGTCTATTGTTGCTTACTCTCTGATGAAGACAGTAAAGAAAGCCACGGATAGGAGGAGGAAGATGGTTGACTGCCAGGTGACGACGGGAAAATCCCCCTTGGTCACCCCCCCCCACCCACCTTTCTCCCCCTCCCACACACACAGAGTGAATCACCTGAGCCAGACCTCTGTTCGTAGCCGAGTTAAAGGTGTGTAAGACTCACTCGAGGTACTCTTAGGTGAAACCCTTAACTCTGATTACTGGCGATATTTTTAGGTCAGATTCTCCGCAGTATATGCCGGCGATATTTGTAGGTCAGACCCTTATTGATGACCAATTACTGTTATGTAATGCAATGAAGAGGCAGATGATGTTTACAACTTATAGACGAGCTGGCAACCCCCTCCTTCCCCCCCATCCTGTCTCACCCACTGCCCACTCCCCCAGCCCCCTTTCAACCTCAGCCTCCTCCAAACACCCTTCCCCCTCCCAAGCCCCCACTCTCATCCTTCAACATGTTACACTTTGCATGTCACACCGAATCTTGAGTGGATGAAATGATTCTTTTATCACGGTTCAAGATAATACAGACTTGGTGTACTGTAGAAACTGGTTTAACTTTCACTTTATAAATTGGTATACTAATATAGAGTTTTATATACTGATCTACCTGTAATGGAATATACTTTTATAATTGTAATTGTATATAATGGTGTGCTAGTAATACTTTATGCTCATATACCAAAATATACCTTTGATTATATACTAGTATACCTGTAGTTAAATATACTGGGCTTGGGGGGGGTGGCGGGACATGACGGTACACTGAACTATATTACCTTCCTCATGAGCCGTCACCAGTGTACCTGCCCCACCTCTCCCTCTCTCTCGTGATTGGCAGCCACAGGTAGTTATAATGAAGGTATAATGACCACTTACGCTAATACCATCAATACCAGACTCAACTGAACGACATCATACACACCTTTCATCATACTCCTTTTATCTTTGTTCAGTAATAAGTAACAAATGTAGCCAGAATAATACAGGGACATATATATATATCCCTGTATTGTCGTCTCTGTAATGATCAAATAAAATGTAATTAACTTGGATATTTTGTTTGCATTATTTTGCCCTTAGTAAACGTACACTAGTTTAACAGGTGGTGGTGGTGGTGGTGGTGGGTGACGGGACTGTGATCATACTGGCTGCGGAAATACACTGGAGGAGCGGCCAGCACATGTCAACAAACTCTGACTCCAGGTTCACGGAAGGTCGTACAATGTATAAGAGTTATCGTACCTCAGAATAGTACCTGTGGGTTTTTTTTTTAATCTTCACTTACGAGGAACATTTATCTCACGAATCTTTGTGCTTATGTGTTTTAATAGTGTTCATGTGACTATGGACAGCAGAATGCTAAGTCAGTCTCTCTCTCTCTCTCTCACGTTAGAAAAAGGTTCCTTCAGATTTGACTTTAGAATTGTATTAAAATTCTACCGGAGTTAAATACATTCTCTGCCCTACACAACTGAAGAGGAGAATTTAACATCATGTTGTCAAACGCTTATAGAAATCATGAGCTCATCTACACTCAGCCACGCCCACCCATGATCCTCACACATCCGCCCATAACGCCCTACGCCCACCCATAATAATCTGTGTGGTGGCGTGCATAGTTAGCCGTCCTGGCGTAAATTACAGCCAACAGTAACTAAGGGTAACGGTGTGTACCCTGCGACCACACCCGACTTACACACATGAGAAGGACAGTGACGCCTTGTTACACATAAACCACGCCCCTCGATCCCAAGATGAGCCAGTGAGTGTGTCTATCGGTCTTCGATTGGTTGTTATAGTCTCTGTCCCCTGATTGGCTGAGACACTGCCCAAGAACCAGAGTTACTTTAGTGAGAATATGGTTTTGTGGTGTGGGTTAGTGGTGCGGGTGATAGTGGTGTAGATAAGTGTGACTACGAACATTTAAATCAGCATCATTGATTCTTTTCTCAGTAAATAATGTTACAAGGAAGGCGACCTCTCACTGTGGTCCCCTGAACACCAGATATCAAACGTATGAATGGTATTTTTCTTCATAAACGTCTCAGTGATTCTTATAATGTTATTGGTGTTTCCTCATTCCCTGCATTATCATCCCTCTTTTTCTTCCCCTCTCTCTAACCTCATCCCCCCTCAACCTCACCCCCATCCCCTCAACCTCACCCCTCTTCCCCTTCACCCCACCATCTCTCTTCAACCTCACACCTTCCTCTCCTGCAGGCTGGCGTGTCGTCCTTCCGTCAATCAATTTAGTGAACAGTTATTATAGCGTCATACAATACAAGCACCATAACATAGAGTCTTACAGCACCACGAAACCCTAATCCTTGGTCCTTAGTTCTCCTTCAGGTGCAGTCTCAGTTTAGTTTCGTCGCCACGTCAGCATTTTTCTATTTGTTGTTGTAAAGAACTTGAGTTAATTAGATACCATTCATACGTCCATTTAGGGAAGAAAAAAGAATCAATTGGAAGAAATAAGACGAGGTTAATTCAGTTTTGACGCCATGTTAGTGAGAGAAGCTTGTGTACCTCAAGGTGGGAAGAGACTTAACGTGGGATGAATATTCTTTTTAATCAGAGCAGCTCCGTCACACCGCCATGAATAAATACAATGATGAATGTGTCGAATCACCGCAGAATATGATCAATTGTCTAATAGGTGAATTAACCAGTTGGTATGTGACACCTGTTATTAAATGGACACCTGTTATAAAGTGACACCTGTTAGTTTAGCTGTTACTTATCTATATATTTCATTCCCACTTGTCACCGTTCACCTTGACCATAGTTCCCACACTCCCTGCCCTAGTGGTCCATCAGCCTCTTGCGACTCAGCACTTAATTCTCTCAGTATCACCTCAGTGTAATCCTGCAGAAGTAGTCAGTGTATTCCTGCTAGAGCTTCACATGTCATTGAAAATACTTGACGTTATCACAGGGTAGGGGGAGGAGGGGGGAGGGGAGGGGATGAGGAGGGTGTCAGGAGGAGATGGGGAGGAGTTAGGTGGGGTGAATAGAGGTGTTGGGCGGGTGGGGTGGGGAGGGTGGGAGTATTGCGTGTAGGTGGGGAGGAAGGGGAGGCGGATGTTGACTAGGGGAGAAAGATGGTGGAAGGGGGGGGGGGTGTTCAATACGGGAAAGCCTTGTACAAAGTGAAATTTGTTTGTTCATGAGCATCCCTGACCTACCAAACAAGCAGAGCGCAGCGAGGGTAGTGGTTGTGGTGATTGTGGTAGTAGTGGTTGTGGTAGTGGTGATTGTGAGGGTGATGGCTGTGGTGGTGGAGGAGGAGGTGGTGATAATAGTGGTTAGTAATATTGATGGTGTTAGTAATGGTGATAGTGAGTGTAGTGATAATAGCAGTAGTTATAGGAGTGATAGTGATAAAAGACCTTAATGATAGTGGTAGTCATAATACTGATACTGGTAGTAGTAATAGTAGTTGTAGCAATAGTAGTAGCAGTAGTACACACATCCCTCACAAGCACAGGTCGACTTTAGAAGAGATTCACGGGACAACAGCTGTGCAAAAGGGGGTGTTCACACGGTCACCAGGTTGCTACACACGCCTCGACACCTCCTTCAGGCAACAAACTCACACCTTCAGGATTGTTTATGTTATTCAGTCTCTGTTTATTAGCTCGTGAGACAGCCGACACCTGGTAAACCCTATTTCCCTAAGAATGACTGCAGTCGTCGTCAGATAGTTGGATAGATAGACTAAAGTGGGATGGATAGATAGACTGGGATAGTTAGATTGAATTGGGAAGGATAGATAGACTAAAGTGGGATGGATATGTAAGAGTGAAGTGGGATGGTCTGATCGATAGACAAGTAGACTGAAGTGGGAGGAAAACTGATACTTGGGAAGAATGTCAGAGAGTGAGTTGGACTACACAGAAGAGCGGATGTAGGAGTATGTGGGTCAAGCTGGAGGAGGAGGTAGTTTGTTAAGCTTGAGGAGGAGGAGGTAGTGTGTTAAGCTTGAGGAGGAGGAGGTAGTGTGTTAAGCTTGAGGAGGAGGAGGTAGTGTGTTGAGCTTGAGGAGGAGGTAGTGTGTTAAGCTTGAGGAGGAGGAGGAGGTAGTGTGTTAAGCTGGAGGATGAGGAATTGGTGTGTTAAGCTGGAGGAGGAGGAGCTAGTGTGTTAAGCTGGAGGAGGAGGCGGAAGTAGCGTGTTAAACTGGAGGAGAGGGAGGAGGTAGTGTGTCAAGCTTAAGGAGGAGGTAGTGTGGTTTAAGCTTGAGGAGGAGGTCGTATGTCAAGCTGTGATCAAAACTTGAAGACATATATTATCACGATTCTTTTGTTTGTACTTAAGATTTTGGGGTTAGGTTAGGTGAGGTTAGATTGGGTTAGTTTCGGTTAGCTTAGCATTAGGTTAGGTTAGGTGGGGTTAGATTGGGTTAGTTTAGGTTAGCTTAGCATTAGGTTAGGTTAGGATAGGTTAGGTGGGGTTAGATTGGGTTAGTTTAGGTTAGATTATCATTGGTTTAGGATAGATTAGGTTAGGTGGGGTTAGGTTAGGTTAGCATTAGGTTAGATTAGGTTAGGATAGGTGGGGCTAGGTTAGGTTAGCGTTAGGTTAGGTTAGCATTGGGGTGTTTTCAGTAAGCATTATCAGCCGGTGTTGTTGTTGTAGAGAGTGTGAGGTGACGGCCGCTGGCAATGTATCTCTAGGGGTCATGAATGTCGAGAGTAAATGGTAATGACGCAACACCTTCACCTGTCACCTTCACCTGTAATTTTCACCTGCCGCCTTAACCTGTAATTTTCACCTGTCGACTTAACCTGTCACCTTTACCTGTCATCTTCATCTGTCGCCTTAACTTGTCACCTTCACCTGTAATTTTCACCTGCCGCCTTAACCTGTAATATTCACCTGTCGCCTTCACCTATCACCTTCACCTATCATCTTCATCTGTCGCCTTAACCTGTCACCTTCACCTGTCACCTCAACCTCTCACCTTTACCTGTCACTTTAACCTGTCACCTTTACCTGTCACTTTAACCTGTCACCTTTACCTGTCACAGTCACCTTCACCTATCACCTTAACCTGTCACATTCACCTGTCACCTTTACCTGTCACCTTTACCTGTCACTTTAACCTGTCACATTCACCTTCACCAGTCACCTTCACCTGTCACCTTTACCTGTCACTTTAACCTGTCACAGTCACCTTCACCAGTCACATTCACCAGTCACCTTCACCTGTCACCTTTACCTGTCACTTTAACCTGTCACATTCATCTTCACCAGTCACCTTCACTAGTCACCTTTACCTGTCACAGTCACCTTCACCAGTCACCTTCATCTGTCACCTTTACCTGTCACTTTAACCTGTCAGTCACCTTCACCTGTCACTTTAACCTGTCACAGTCACCTTCACCTGTCACCTTTACCTGTCACAGTCACCTTCACCTGTCACATTCACCTTCACCAGTCACCTTCACCTGTCACCTTTACCTATCACTTTAACCTGTCACAGTCACCTTCACCAGTCACATTCACTTGTCACTTTAACCTGTCACATTCACCTGTCACCTTAACCTGTCACATTCACCATCACCAGTCACATTCACCTGTCACCTTCACTTGTCTCACCTTAAACATGATGTATAAGAGCCATTAATAGTCTACTGGGATGAATATGAAACCTGACCTGACCCGCAGGAAGGTTACATAAGAACATAAGAACATAAGAAAATAAGGAGTCTGCAATAGGTCGGCTGGCCTGTGCATGGCAGCTCCTGTCGAGAGTTACCACCACTCTCTATCATCCATGAATCTATCTAGCCTCCTTTTGAAACTTTCCAGAGTTCCCGCACTTACTACAAAGTTGCTAAGCTTGTTCCACTCGTCCACCACCCTATTTGTGAACCAGTTTCTTCCTATCTCCCTCCTAAACCTAAACTTATCCAACTTGAATCCGTTGCTCCGAGTCCTATCCTGCTCGGATATTATAAGAACTTTATCTATATCCCCTTTATTGATTCCTTTCACCCACTTAAATACTTCTATCATATCTCCCCGCACTCTTCGTCTTTCTAGGGAATGCAAGTTAAGTTTCTTTAACCTATCCTGATATGGAAGGTTTCTAAGTCCCTGAATCATTTTTGTCATTCTTCGCTAGGTTAGGTTAAGCTTAGGTTAGGTTAAGTTAGGTTAATGTTAGGGAAGACTTATCGCTAGTGTTGAATATAGCTCGTTACACACACACACACTGGGAGTAAGTAACTATCCTCAAAGACCAAATTCCCCAAGACCTCGTGAAGAATCTGTGTGCAAGAATACATACAATACCATGAGAGATTTGTTTTCTTCAAGATGGAAGCACCAACCGGCTGATAGGGAAACATTATAGCTTATTTAGTGATGAAGCAAGTGTTCAGTATTTGTCGGTGTAAAGGTGGGCGGGAGAGGGAAGGAGTTTAATCTCACTGTACAGTATATGGAAAAGGTCTTCTATCGAGGGAAGGCGTATGGGCTGAGGAGCTTTGTCAGAGAGAGAGTTTATTTATTTAATTTTTTGCTGGAGAGGATCAGTAAGACAACAGAAGAACACAGGATGGAGAGGTTACTCGTGGTGACGTGTCTGGGTTTGAGCTGTCGGTCAAGAGTGAAGGTAAAGACTTGACACAGTTTTGCATTTCAGTCACACTATTGAGGCTCTCAGGCGAGGGGGGGGGGCTGCCAGGCGTGACAAGATCTCTTAAAGGTTGTGTAAACGACTGACTCTTGTATCGAGGTAAAACTCGCCTCACTAACACCACACCACCGGCCACTCCACGCTGAGGTGCTTACTGGAGTGAATCTGAAGCCTGTAGGAGTGGAGGAAGTCAAGTGTGAGGGAAAGAAAGAAACTACGATACTGTAATGTAGTCGTTGATTAAAGTTATTGAACATGTGTGGAGAGGAATGAAGGAATGAACGGTGACTAGAATGAAGAACTCAGGTAAGGTGTTCTAACTTGGTGATTAATGGATCTGTGAAGAGAATGTCACCAATTTCTTACGTTTACTCGATTTTTATTTTTAAATTCATGTTTACGACAGTCGGATGTCCACAGTATAATTCTTCATAAGTTCAATTAATTTCTCTAGTTTATTTTTGTACAAGTGTTGTGTTTTCAAGTTCAGTAATACGTGAATGCCCAGAGTTTACAGAAGGACATCGTACCCTTATGATTAGTGTGTGTACAATTGTGAAGTAGAGCACCTAATGGTCACCCCGGGTAAGAGGTGGTCATGACAGGGGGAGAAGGCCAGTGGTTTGTGTAAGATGTCGCCATTGTTCTCGGTAGTCCTGTCCTGGCCAGTGCAGTACTGTTCTCTCTCACTGCTTGTGTTGGTAGACTGTTCCTTATAGTCATCCTGTATGACACCTTGGCCAGGTTCAAGCTGTGTCCTCTCGTGTTGGTTGTGTGAGACATCTCGAAAAATTGATTTGGATTGACGTTTTCCATCCGTTTCAAGATTGTGAATGTCTCTATGATATCCTCCCTGTCGTGTCTTGTCCGAACAGTTGTCAGTCCTAAGGCCCTCAGTCGTCTTGGATGATCGAAACGATTTAGTTCAGGAAAAATTCTAGTCGCTCTGTGTTGCATCTTATCAAGGGTTGTTATGTCTTTCTGGAGGTTAGGTCTTCCTGTCTATATAGTAACTCAAAGATTTATAACGAACGAGTAATTTCGTTTCTTTATATTTGATGGTACGACTTAATGATTCCTAGAGTTTGGTTTGGGATTCTTCACTCCTGCCTCGTGTGTGCTGCGCACTGCACGAACAAGAGTACAAAAAACATGAACATAATGGTCAGTCATGTTCATACAGCAATGTTCAGAATTTACACATACTGGACACGTGTGTGTTTTTTTTTTTACTGTGTTGAGAAGTGTGAGTAATTTCGGAAACATGTACAAAGAATAAACGTGGTTCCAAGAAGAGTGGTTGTTCATTAAAACATTTATCACATGGTTGTGATTTAAATATATATATATATATATATATATATATATATATATATATATATATATATATATATATATATATATATATATATATATATATATATATATATATGGTGCCGTTGACACTCTTCGGAGGCAGTGTATATATATTGGATGAAGAACAGCACCAAAGTATAGATAACAGTAACATATTTATGTAATCACGTTTAGACAACATTTCGTCATCATCTGTTCTAAAACACATGTAATAAAATACGATATTCTTAATATTATGAACGATTTATTACCCACATAATCACACCATCGGCTGCATTACTGTTAACGCCTTAAAGGGGAAAATACAAACACTGGACGTGTGGTGACCAGTGACACCGATGTCACCCGTATCATGTTGTCGAGGTAAACTTAAGGGTGATCGCCTGGCTGGCTGTGGTCTCTGATAGCTCAATAGGGAGGTGTAGCAATAGTCAGCTTCTTCTCACCAAGCGACCTTGGTGTAGGTTATTCTGACCTTCAGTCTTGTTGTTTGATCAACACACGTCGCTCGGGTAAATAAATAAACAACTGAGGATTGCAGTTCATGTGGGATTCGATCTTCATACTTTGCTAGCAGTGGCTGGCTGGGTGTGTGGTGGCTGTAGTGTTGTTACTTTATGTGAGTATTAATGAATTTAAGAGGCAAGACATTGAGATTTATAATGTTTTCCTCTGTGACTGTAATTCAAGAAGGAGTTTGAGATAATCCAAGCGGGTGTTGTAAGCTCTGGGGATTAACGTGTATAATAAATTCTTTTACACTGGATACTGGACAGATATAACATAATAATTCAGTAATTAAACCTGTTATGTACATTAACTAAAACAACTATCTGTACAGGTGGGGGTCGATATGCTCCGAAATTTTACGTGTGATTAGTGACAGCTCTCATATACCAAAATTTATCGTCCAATATGGTTTCCCACAAAGTATGCACAGATAGTGGTTTTAGCTACTGTAAATGAAGGTTTCCTATAAATTTTATTAGTGATAAAACATACAACCTTTTATCAATACTTTGGTACAGTGAAAAGAACAGCTTTTTAGGCCATAAATATACCAGCAGCGGTAAAGATTTTCAGTAAAAATGTAAATTCGTGGTTTAAATACAGATTTGTGGTGTAAATCCATTTTTTAAGTACAGATTTTTATATCGGGACAATATTTTACAAGGTGGTACAGATTACACCCTGGAAAATCGTACGACTAACCGGAAAATATCCAGTTTATGAAGACTTTTATCAGGCTAAAGGAGTTTATTCGGATAACCGGTACTCTCCCTTAACCAGACTGTCCACTCACCAGTTAGGTGAGAGTCAGGATAGGTTAGGTAAGGCTAGAGTCAGGTTAGGTAAGATTAGAGTCAGGTTAGGTTAGGCTAGGCTAGGTTAGGTTAGAGCCAGGTTAGTTAATACCCACTAGGTCTAGCACACGTACCACCACCTATGACAGTTATCACTATAATGAAAAGTTTGTTATCGTCTTTTTGGTAAGGATGGAGGTGTTATCATGTGACAATAACGTACTAACTGATAACAGGTAACACCAGGAAGCACATCACTTATTCATAGATAACACAGGAACGGAGATGGTTAAGTAATGGGTCGTAGTTGTTTACTAGCTTCTTTTTATTCCCTGGCGATGGTAATGACACACACACACACACACACACACACACACTAGTGGTGCGGAAGTAGGTGTGACCCTGAGGTGGTGGCGACACGGGGAGGAGGAGGAGGAAGGGGAGGAGGAGGTGGAAGGGGAGGAGGAGGAAGAGGTGGAGGAGGTGTACAGAAGGTTCCTACACGTTTCCTCCTACAACCTTCTGTGTGATGGTGGATTTTGTGGTGTTCTTCCGGTATAGTACAATCATGTGGCCGATACACAGACGCAAGTAAAACATGTCATATACTTGCGTAAAACATGTCATATACGCTTACGTCAAGACAGAAATTGCCTCCGTCAGTTTAGTTGGATTCTGTTCACCTTGGGACTAAGATGGTCAGGTTCGGTAAATATATCAGGTTCTTAGTAACATTTTTTTTACAGTGATTTTTATTTTATTTTAGTGTTGTTAGCATTGAAGTGTATTTTTTGTTTCCGTTAGTTAAGAGTCTGTGACAGTTAGGTGGCGCAATTAGGTATTTTGAAATGGTTCAATTAATTGGTGTATGTATATAAGATAGTTATTTTTTTATTGTGACTCTCTCTCGTTAACGCTGTATATTATTGTTTAAATGTAAGACAATATGCTCGACAAGTCACCTGGTCTACCCTCCCGAGTGGCAGTTCACAGTACTGCCAGACGCACGACTACACAGGTCGAAGACGCCTGTTTACCTGCCTCACTTACTAGCCGTGTCCTCTTAGAGATTATGACATGTGTCTATCATGCATTTCACAAACACACAAGGTTGTACGTGAGACCACAGCGTTAGTCCATATGGAAGGTTCTGTTTAGCCCGAGGGAGCTGTGTGGAGGTGTTGACAGTGGTGGTGTACAGGTGAGTGTGTAGAGGTCACCAGCTCCGGGCGCCCCTGAGCCGCGCACTTGATATCACACAAACCCTCACTCACGTACTGTACTTCACGTGTGGCTCACCATCCATCCTGAATTTAGTGGCTGCAGCTTCTGTTGTTATTGGTTTTCTTCGTGGATGTTGGCTATCTGTATGTGACCACTGGCTATCTGTATGTGACCACTGGCTATCTGTATGTGACCACTGGCTATCTGTATGTGACCACTGGCTATCTGTATGTGACCACTGGCTATCTGTATGTGACCATTGGCTATCTGTATGTGACCACTGGCTATCTGTATGTGACCACTGGCTATCTGTATGTGACCACTGGCTATCTGTATGTGACCACTGGCTATCTGTATGTGACCACTGGCTATCTGTATGTGACCACTGGCTATCTATATGTGACCACTGGCTATCTATATGTGGAAATTGGCTGTCGCTAAGTAAACACCTTTTATCTGTACATGATCGCTGGCTATTGTAAGTGGTCGCTGGTATCTGTTCCCTTCCACCCATCATCTCATGCACAGTAAGTCATACACCAAAAAAATATGTATACAAATAGTCCTCTGTACTTATACACAACTGTCAGTATACGAGAGAAATACTAAATCGATAGTGTTCTATACGTGTTTTGGTACACATTTTGCGATATACCTGTTGATGTATACATGTTAAGGTATGTATACAGAGATACACTTGTTGATGTATGTATGTATGTTCAGTGTACATGCTGTATAATAATAATAATAATAGCAGCAGCAGGTACAGGTGTTCTCAGCAGGCTGGAGGTGAAGGTACTGAAAGTCAACAGGTGAAGCGTCACTGGCCTGCGTGATGTTTGGTACAGCAGCAGGACTAAGACGAGGTTACAGGTAGACAACCAGGCAGGTAGGTAGACAGGCCAGTTAGGGAGACAGGTAGACAGATAGGCAAACAGGTAGAACGAGAGGCAGCCAGGTAGACAGAGAGGCAAGTAGACAGAGGCAGTTAGACAAAGAGGTAGAGAGAGGCAGGTAGGTAGACAGAGGTAGGTAGGCACACACGTAGACAGAGAGGTATGTAGGCAGACAGGTGGACGAGAGGCACAAAAACCACTCGACCTTCATTATTCCCTCCCTCCCTCCCTCCCTCCGTCCAATGGTACACCCTGTGGTCTGGCTGGGTACTCTTACTTTTAGTACCCTGCCCTAGCCCTCCCTCCTTCCCATCTTCACTCACCCGTCCCCCATCCTTCCTTCCCTTCACTTTCTCACCTTAGCCCACCCCCCTCTGGCTTCCTCCCCTCATTTCCATTCCTCTCTCCCTAGCCTCCCCCTTCCCTCATTTCCATTCCTCTCCCCAGCCTCCCTCCTCCTCATTTCCATTCTCTTC
Organism: Homarus americanus; assembly: GCF_018991925.1. Taxonomy (NCBI): domain Eukaryota; kingdom Metazoa; phylum Arthropoda; class Malacostraca; order Decapoda; family Nephropidae; genus Homarus; species Homarus americanus. Next base: position 456,323 of record NW_024721005.1, on the reverse strand, counting down.
CTTAGCCTCCCTCCCCCTTCCCTCCCTCATTTCCATTCCTCTCACCCAGCTCCCCCCCACCCTAGTTTTTCTCCTCTCACCCCTAGCCTTCCCCTCCCCACTCTCCCTCTCCTTACTCCCTCTTCCGCCCTTCTCCCCACCACTCACTCCCCTGTTCCTTCCTCCACATTCTTCCTCCCACTCTTCCACACACACACTCCCCACTTCCGTCCGTCTTGGCCCCACACCCCGTCCGTCGGCCCCACACCCCGTCCGTCGGCCCCACCTGCTTATAAGTACTTATCGTGGGTTGAGTGATAACAGCTCCAGTAGGTGATCTTAAATTCAGTCAGATACATGCTGTATGTGTGTGTGTGTGTGTGTGTGTGTGTGTGTGTGCGTGTGTTCTCACCTTGTAGTAGAAGCCGACCATAGAGTGCATCAACCACCCCTACTACCACCATCACCACCAATTATCAGCAACTAATGTCCATCGTCGCCACCACTACCACCATCTTCACCATCTTCAACAAGCACCTCCACCACCACTGCTGTCACCATTACCGTCACCCCCACCACCTTCACCATCATCACCACGACCTTCACCACCACGACCCTCATCAACACCACCACCGTCACTATCACCACCACGACCCTCATCAACACCATCACCGTCACTATCACCACCACGAACTTTACCACCATGACCTTCACGACCTTCACCACCACGACCATCATCAACACCACCACGACCCTCATCAACACCACCACCGTCACTATCACCACCACGACCTTCACCACCACGACCCTCACCACCACCAGCACTAATCCTGACGTTATGACTTAACTCTCCAAGACAGGTGATGACTTAACCTTTCAGGAGGGAACGTTCCCCGAGTACGACCACTGGATATCTTGTGTACGATGACTCAGCAACCCACTGGATATCTTGTGTACGATGACTCAGCAACCTGAATGCTATGATTCACCTCCTTCAGTAGAAACTTAACCCGTTGAGGACGATGACGTTATCCCTTGAGGACGATGACTTAATTCCTTGACGATGACTTAACCCCTTGAGGACGATAACTTAACCCCTAGAGGACGATGACAACCCCTAGAAGACGATGACTTGACCCATTGAAGACGATGACTTAACCCCCAGAGGACGATTACTTGACCCCCTGAGGACGTTGACTTGACCCCCTGAGGACGATGACTTGACCCCCTGAGGACGATGACTTAACCCCTTGAGATCGTGGAGTTGTAAATACACGCATACATGTGTTAAGTATGTACCATATATTAAATGTTCAGAAAGGCGACATAAATTTTCAGTGTGTGTGTGTGTGTGTGTGTGTGTGTGCGCGTGTGTGTGTGTGCGTGTGTGTATGTGTGTGTGCGTGTGCGTGTGTGGTGGCTGTGTTGGTGTACAGACGGGAAAGTATTAGCAACAGCAGCAGGTTGTGACAGCATGAAACCTGATACATATAACCACACCATGACAACCAGGGTCGTATATAAGCTGCTACACACACACACACACACACACACACACACACACACATATATATATACCTTCACCTTCATGTTGTTACAAGTCAAGGTGTGTGTGTGTGTGTGTGTGTGTGTGTATATAATGATTGTGACAACAGAAGCAGAAGGTCGCTGACGAGGTGGTATATGTGGCGATTGTGGCGGCCATCCTCCAACGAGAGCCTCAGAACAGGATAGAGAATGATGACCCGTTGATAGTATATTTTGGTGATCCTGAGGTGGTATGCTCCTTCAGTCGGTCTACGGTCCTACAGGAAGGCAAGAAGGTGTGTTAATGATCTTCGCATTGGGTGTTTTGACAGAGCTATCGATCACAACTGAATATTAATGAAATCCGGAAGACCGCTACAGCAAGAATGGGTTTGTTAGCCTTGGTGTGTGTGTGTGTGTGTGTGTGTGTGTGTGTGTGTGTGTGTGTGTGTGTGTGTGTGTGTAGACAACCCCCCATCCCCTAAAATACTTAAAACCCAATAAAACTTAAGGTTTACGCACACCCTTTACCAATTCTCCACGGGATTATGATGTAATGTGTTTGTGTTGAAATAATTCCGTCGTCGTTTACTTGAACAGCAGTAGGTGTTGGCCCACTACCTCGTCTGTGTAGGAGGAAGTCAAAGTGTTAATATTTTCGCTTTTGTCGTTGCTATCGTCGCTCTAGCTCCTGTTATCGTTTCTCTTGTTGTTATCGTCTTTCCTGGCGTTATTTTTGTTGTTATTATCGTTGTTATCACGGTGAGGTGTTATTTTAGTCCGTGCTGAAGGTTGGCGCGTCAACTGGTGGGTCGTCGCTGTGTTGTGGTTACTAGCATACGCAGGAATCAGTCCACAACATGGTACTTATAATATTTAGTCCCACAATAACTCATGGGAAAGTAATTTGTTATGAAGAGTAAACTGCCTGTGACAACGAGACAGACATGTAAATTATGGGTATGGCAATCCTGTAACCAGTGTAAGTATCCTGTAAGTTCACAAGATACGATGGAGGAAGGGTGTGGGAGGTTTCGTAAATGTGGCAATCCTTCAGGAAAGAGTGTTATCCTTCAGCCGTGCCAGGTGATGTATAGGATAAGTTGGGTATCCTTAAAAGGCAGAGAAATCCTTAGATGATTTGAAGGAATAGTTCAAGGTCCTCCATTCACTCTAGTTAAGTCAATAATAGTTTGTAAAGAAATGAGAAACATAGAAAATAAACATTAATATTCGCGTAATTAAGAATAAACACATTTAATAAACATTTAAATAAAATTTATTGGAACTCTCTCTCTCTCTCTCTCTCTCTCTCTCTCTCTCTCTCGTGTGAGGTAATGAGTGATGGTAGAGCTCTGGTGGCAGCAAAGGTTTAGGTTCTATATTGAGTTGGGTTTAAATACCTAGCTGACGTGTCGTGATATAATATATATATATATATATATATATATATATATATATATATATATATATATATATATATATATATATATATATATATATATATATGTGTGTGTGTGTGTGTCTACGTACAGTTGAGGGTGGCCTTGGCATTAGTCAACAAGAAAATATTTTCATAGCGAATAGCTCCCTGCCCTTGTGAGAGTGAGATTTATATTACCATGTCATAATGGGTGTGTGTGGGGGGGACTCCTCTCTATAATCTAAGTAGGTGGGAGGACAGCCTCTTGGTGGGTATATGTGCCCCCCCTCCCCCCAGTGGTTCAGGTTGACGTCTCTCCAGAACTATTTATTACTATACATACAAGTTTTCTCCCTCGTAAGTCCTCCCTCGCCGGGCCATTCATTCCTTGTTACTGCTAAAATATATACAGATTTTTTTTTACAGATTGCCCACGAGGGGGCTAGTTTATTGGGCACCCCCTTACATCCTGTGCAAGGTGAAGCGCAGAAGCGTTTACAGTGCGGGTGAGGCAAGAGTGGTAGAATGACCTCTGCTCCTGACACCTTGACCTATGACGATGTATTTATTTTTCACCGTCAGCTGTTTTACCAGGTTTAGTAGAGACGAGTCCCTCTCTTGTTGCTCATGACTGATGACACACACACACACAGTACAACATTTATATTGCATTACTTTCTTCGTGTAAAAAATCAAAACTTAAAATAATGTAATGGTGGAATCCTCCTCTATTGTTATGGATAATTCTTTCATTGTCTTTTATTATTTCGTTCACCGCTGAAAATTTTAAATATTTTCTTTTAATTTTTTCTCATGCATCATTTGACATGACACCGACGTTGGGTTAACCTCGAGGAAAGAACAATATTGTTTTAACACTACAGGCCCCAACACACGGCCTTGTGACACGCCTCTTGAAATGCACATCGTTGTCTTGTGATGCCACATCGTGTTCCCTTATTTCTATATCTTTATGGAGTCATCTGAAAGTCACTGGCGGGGTTTATCCAGCTTGGGGTAGTCTTCCTCCAGAGTGTGACGGGGTGATCGTGATGTTACTGCGCAGTTTATAAACAGCCGTTGCGCAAGTTGTGACATTAGCGCCACGCAAGTTTGGTATGTGTTAATATAATCACCGTGCGACGTGTGTTAATACAACCACTGTGTATATTGTATGTTTTATAGAACCTCCGTATACTGTATATATGTTTTTATTCAGCTATATGTGTTATCCAACCTCAGTGCATGCGTTGGTACCTCCGCATTACAATCACTGGGCATTACGCTTACCGCCATTACGCACAGGAAAGCTCAGTGTGTCTCTGAATTATTAGCCATGAAGGGCCGTCTCCTCACCCGCCTCCAGGATTGGCTAGTGATTTTACGATAGGGCGGACCAAGAGGACACTAACAGAGCCCTAACCCCTAATCCTAGCTCCTTAAAACCCTGAACATTCAGACCCAAACACACTGAACCCAAATAACCCCGAAACCTTTAACCTCGAACCCAAAATGCCCAAATCCAAGATCCCAAATCATTGAATCCGAACCCACAAATATAACCCTGAACCCTTAAATCCAAACCCACGAACACCGAACCCGACCCCCAAACCCCTATAACCTCGAGCCCTTAAACCCAAACCCATAAACCCCAAACCCCGAACCCATAAACCCCAAACCCGAATCCCCAAGACACCATATTATAGGTTTCATTAGTCATTTCTATTAAAAAAAAAATATGGTGTACAGTGTTCCCGGGAGTCCGATAATAGGTTTGCACACCGATCTGTTCTGAATCCTGAAAATCCAAGACCTTCAGCCAGGGTTCATATGCACTGAAAGTTGTCCGGACGAGTGTGAGGGACAAACACCCACGTCCGGTACATGTGAGTAGATGTCAATGGGTACTTTGTGGGGGGGGGGTGACCTCAGGTTGTCTGTTTCACGACTCAGTGTAGCCAACCAGGAGCAACAACCTCTCAGTGACCTCAGGTAAGTATAATTGTCCAGAAAATTTAATTAAGGGTTATTCCTCTTTCTCTGTATATCTAAGGTTACGTCGTGGATAAATTTAGGGTTTTAGGTGTGTTTAAATATTTATATAATGGCGCGTGAAGCACCTACGGGTCTAGAGTTACACTAAATAAACATTAATCACACAAGCAGCTAATTAACTCTTATCGTTCTAATAATCTAAATATGTTATCCTTGGCTCAGCTTTGACACATTCAGCTTCAACATTCTGAGTGTATTAATAAGTATGTTATCTACGTTCTCCTTACTAGAATAATATATTTATTTATTTATTTGAAAGATAGTCGACGTACATAAATACACAGACAGACAGAGACAGACAGATTGATAGACAGACAGATTGATAGACAGACAGATTGATTGATAGACAGATTGATAGATAGTATATTTTCATACCATACCAGGGCTCAGTGGTAGCCTGAATATTTGTGTTTGATTAAGTTCAGAGGTTAGGTTAGGTTAGGTTTAGGACTGGCACTAATATTCTGTTAATACTCACACCCACATACGCGTCGTGTTGTTTTTGTCAGATTATCAAAAAATATTTAAAAAAAAAATCATCGATGCGGTTCAGTGAATAATTAATGTTCGAATGCTTCAATTTTGTAACTAATTTATCAGTTTATCATACATAGAGGAAATAAAGTGTCACTATATAGTTTAATTCATATCCTGCCATCTTTGTCTATTACTCATAACTAAAAATTGTGAGGGGAAAATGTGTCACAGGGTACGAAAGGCGTGGAACAACTAGCCCCCGCCCCTTGTAATTTGACGTCACACCTCAAACCCCGCCCCGATATCATGACGTCACACATGGAGCTCCGCCTTCATACAGTGACGTCACCCTCCAACTAGCCAGTGTCGTGTAACCAAACGACTACAGTGTTCAGTTGGGGTTGAGGAGTGACCATGAGTTACGGGTACAGGATACGTGAACAGGTTCCTCCTCCTACGGTGTTGATATTACGTGTTGATGAGTTTAGTGTGGGTCTAACAGGCGGCAGACCAGTGAGTGACGTTACTGATTGTTGTTGTTGTTATTATTATTATTGTTATTATTATTATTATTATTATTACTGTTGTTATTGTTATTATTATTATTGTTATTATTATTTGTATTTTTATTAATTTTGTTATTATTATTATCATCATTTTATTCGTGACCACACACACACACACACACACACACACACACACACACACACACACACACACACACACATGTCCCCTTCCTCTTCCCTCACGTTATCAGTATTATCGCTCGGGTCTGTCTTGCTCTCAACAATTTTCTCACACGTTAAATAAAATAGGGCGGAGCTTTTAATGTTTTTTCTGGGCCATTTAAGGAATGTTCCCG